>NW_026859094.1:0-238500 GCF_026571515.1 Ruditapes philippinarum | reverse complement strand
ATTTTGTACTACAATTGTCTGATAAATTTACCCCACCCACTTTGAATAAGTATAAAACCTTCACATTTTTTTTGTTTTTGTTACAATTTTAAATAAAACATAGTGTTGATTCATTATCAAATACACTTTAAGAAACTTTGTAAGTTTTGGAATTTTGTACATAGACCTAGAAAACCATGTTAGAGAAAAATGCAAAAAGTGGCACTTTTTCTTTGATATTGTTAAAGATTTTTTTGTACAAAAAACTAAAAACATGACTAACAATGTGGTTAACCTAAAATTTGATTTTTGTTCTAATATGTTGAACAATTTTATATGGAAATAAGCATACTGTGTGCAAAAAATAATACTACAAAAGAGATATATCAGTTTTCATTAAAATTGGCAGCCATATTGGACGCCATCTTAGATTCTGAAGAAATATGCAAGGGAAATTGCTAAAAGATTTAAATATTTGAAAAGGGGAAACAGTATGCATGATTTGGTGTAAGTTTCAAGTCTGTACAAAAAATTGGAATGAATGAGCTATCATGTACGTCAAATTTATATGGCGGCCATCTTGAAAATGGCGGCCATCTTGAATGAGCAGAGATATTTTTGGGCCCACTTCACTTTTGAAATCTACATGGTCTAAAGATAATTTCCTGAAAGTTTGATGCTTGTATCACAATTTGCACTATTTTGACAGCAGAGACCTTATTTCCCGCCCCACTAATAGTGAAAATTAGGTAAGCAATTAGACGGTTAAAATTATGCAATGCACGCCCGGAGATGAGTTGTCACATCCTCATAATCAAATTTAAAGACACGTATAGATAGATATTCTGGTGAAAATATACCGACCTTTGTAAACCAAATGACATTTTGAATGTGTGTGAATAATATGACATAGTGGGTTTAAGTGATGTAACAGCATATTTAGACATGCTATAGGACATATTTGCGGAAAGCAAATGCTTAAGGCTAGGTCAGATCATATTAATTGTATATGTGTGTGTAATTTTTTTATAACATTGAGCGTGCTCCTTTAAAGGATTTAAAACATGCTCCGCGTCTTTGACCTGTGGGGCTTTTTCGTTTTATTTCATAAATTATCAAACTGCCAAGGTGACATACATGCGATTCATTTAGGGAACACCTATTTCACAACTTATGAAAAATATTTCAAAAAATAATGTAACTGCTTATGAAAACATCCTCCCGAGGATTGACTTTGCTACATATTTAAATGAACTTTGGAAATATTGATCAAATAATATTGTTGTTAAAGCAAGATTGAATACTGTTTAAGTCAGTTTTTGGGGCGATAAGACATGTTGTTTTTAGTTTAAAGTTGATTTATTGTATTTAATTAAATCGAGTCAGCTGTCATATTCAAGAGAATTTGCTGTTGAATTTCAATTATATTTAAATCTCTCACCGAAATTAAGTGTTGAATACATTAAATATTGATTCACAGAGCGTGTATAGGTCAGGATGCACATTGTCGAATCATCTGTGACAATTAAGGCGATGATGATGATATGATGATGATGATAATAACATCGTTCTGCTGCTTCTCCTTATGATGATAGTAGTCTGGGAAAATATAAAAATCAAGTTATTGTTGATGGTGATGATGAGCAACTTCATTGATTAATATGATTATGATGATGGGCTATTGGGATTTGTTAAATCTAGGAAAAGGGGTATGTTTAGGCTTTTTTGATATAAACCGCTGACTGATGATAAGTCTATGAATATGGAAAATCAAGGGGTAGACAGTGGATAGTTTTATATATCGATGAATAGGGTGATGAAGTTTTGGTTAGTCTAGGAACGGGTTGGGGTGGGTAGATAAGCATGGAGGTAAATATCAATGTCGTTTTTACTGGAAATTAAGGAAAGTATAGGAATCTGCTAAGACTAGGAATGGTGGAAAATACAGTAATGTAACCAGTCTATGTATAGCGGTTAGAGATTAGCTGAATATATATAGAGGTCAAAGGTAAGCTGAAATTATTTATATCAGAATAAAAACAAGTGAAATCAACATGTGAGTGCTATAGATTTTCATTGCTCTTTCCTGTGTAGCAATGACAAAATCGGAATCTGATTTTGTAAGCTCGTGTCCTATAGGAAGGCACAAGTGTTTCAGTCGCGGTCAAGTTGCCAACAATGTATGTAATATCATTGACTTTCAACTGCGAATCTAAAGTTTTTTTCTAAAGAGAAATGGATATCTAATTTCTTGAAATATAGGTAAACTACTGGGACGCCTGCTAGGTAACTGTAGCGTACATCGGTCCTACAAGGTAGGACCTCATAGTCAGCTGATACACTCGACGTTAAACTATATGATTTTATAGCTAAAATGTAATATTTTGGAAATAGATAGCAATTTGCGTGCATTGTTGTAGAAGTTCATATACGCAGAAATATAATCACGAAGGTGTAAATATGCACTTGATCTGTCCGATAGGGGAAAAGTGTATTGGTGTTAAAATAGTAAATTACAAGAGCGATCAGTAATCACATGTGTCGCCTCATGATGGCCAATTTTATGTTGGGACAAGTTTTGTGACAGACGGACAGACAGACGGACAGTGCGCAACTAGACTTGGTACTGATCATTCCTGTAGAGTTTGGATAAAATTGCACCAGTAGTTTATGAGGAGTAGTCCGGACAAGCTTTTGTGTATCTGGCAACACACAGAAAAAACAAACTTTTTATCAAAGAGCCATTTCTCGGCCAAAAATCATTCAATCGGAAAACCCGTGCAATATGCGCAAGGACTTGAGCTACAGATCAATCCTGTAAAGTTTCATTGAAATTGCTTTAGTGGTATGAGAGGAGTAGTCCGGACAAGCTTTTGTGTATCTGGCAACACACAGAGAAAAACACCTTTTTATCAAAGGGCCATAACTCGGCCAAAAATCTTTCAATCGAAAAAAACCCGTGCAATATGCGCAAGGACTTGAGCTACAGATTAATCCTGTAAAGTTTCAATGAAATTGCATTAGTGGTATAAGAGAAGTAGTCCGGACAAACTTTAAAAATAAAAATTATTAAAGGGCCATTACTCTGACAAAAATCATTGAACCAGAAAATGCTGACAATATGCACAATTAGACTAAGTACTGATCATTCCTGTAAAGTTTGCATGAAATTGCACCAGTAGTTTTTGAGGAGTAGTCCGGACAAGCTTCTGTGTATCTGGCAACACACAGAGAAAAACACCTTTTTATCAAAGGGCCATAACTCGGCCAAAAATCATTCAATCGGAAAACCCGTGCAATATGCGCAAGGACTTGAGCTACAGATTAATCCTGTAAAGTTTCAATGAAATTGCATTAGTGGTATAAGAGAAGTAGTCCGGACAAACTTTAAAAATAAAAATTATTAAAGGGCCATAACTCTGACAAAAATCATTGAACCAGAAAATGCTGACAATATGCACAACTAGACTTGGTACTGATCATTCCTGTAAAGTTTGGATGAAATTGCACCAGTAGTTTAGGAGGAGTAGTCCGGACAAGTTTTGTGACGGATAGACGGACAGACAGACGGACGGACAGACGACGGAGAAGTGATCCCTATATGTCGCCACTACTCCGTAGAGGCGACACAAAAATTAGGTATGCGATGTTATATAATCAATTATGTGAGTGTGTGTGCTTTTATTTAATTCGTGGATTGTCTGTTTATGCAAATAGATCTAGTGTAATGTAGAAACTTGCAGCACAGGAAACAAAATTTAATTGAATCTTGAATCTCTGGATTCACATACCCACTTTATCCACGAACAAAAAATGTTGTGCAAATAATAATGATTTTGTAGTACATCATATTTCAAGCTATACAAAGATAAAAAATCAGTATGTTCTCATTTTACTCTAGACTATTTCACCTTTAAAGTTATTGTCAATTAAAGGACCGTGTCGAATATATTGCCAATTAAAGGACCGTGTCGAATTTATTACGATTACATGTTGATAATAATTAAGTGCTATTTGGTTTACTATGACATAGCATTTTACAATAAGCGCTAAACTCATCAGGGAATAAACATTTAATATACTCTAAACCCGTTGTTTTAACGTCATAAAACTCATATCTACCATTTCTAAAGAGGGGGAAAATAGACATTTCTTGGGCAAAGTGTGTCATTTATAGATATATAGCTTTGACAGCACTGTCTTCGTCCAATAGAATTCTGCATTGTTCTCCATATTAAATGATAAATCTGATAATATCAAATAGATGTGTTTTACCATTATTAAATCTTCAACTGTAAGATTTTATCATATTTTCTACAATCAAAAGATAATAAATAAAAACATAATCAAATAAAACAGTGTACATTTTATTTAGTTCTTTTAAAGAAATACACTACACAACAAGACAGAAATAGGTTATGCATTTTATGTAAAACTTGAAAATAGGAAATGACATAATATTACAATGGCTAAGACAAAGAACAAAAAAGTTAAGAATGTTTGTTTTGTTTTGGTTGGTTGTTGGTTTGTTGTTGTTTTTTTTTGTGGGTTTTTTGTGTGTTTGTTTGTGACTGACTTGTTTGTACTTTAAAATGTTATGAACTTTTATATAGGACAGTTTCGGGGTTGCTTGAATGTATGAATCTTGCAAAACGGATTAAGTATTAGTAGGCTTCGCATATAAATACGAATTCTCTTTAATAAATACGTCACAGCTAATCAAAACAAGTATAGGTAAGAGTGCATATTGGATGTTCTTCGTAAATAAGAAAGCTAAAAAGGAGCGGAGCTTGCGAAGCGACTGTAGCTTTCTTATTTACGAAGAACATCCAATATGCACTCTAACCGGCTTAGTGCTCCGCCCACTTGCGTTTTATAATATAAAACGTCCAGTTTATATAAAATCTATTTTATATAAGTTCTATTAAGATTTGTAACTTTAAAAATTTGAAAAATCCTTGTCGGTGATTGGCTTTAAAAAATTAGCAAGCACTAAATAAGAATGGCTCAATAATTATAACAATAAAGGCTTCTTCAGCAAAATGATAAATGTTTCAAAGTCATTGCACTTAGTTATTATGCCCGTCTCCATCAAAACGCTTATCATTCTGTTTGCTGTATAATTATATTCTTTGATTGATCGGGTGAGTTTCATGCATGACCTCCTCCACATTAATTGATTGAAAGATTTAATGTAAACAATATTTTCATACGAGTTTAAAGACAAACGGGTGCATTTACTGTTAACTTTGGATGAATTAGTATCCTGTAATGTGCCTCTTTATATCGTTCCCCGTTCTATTCTGTCCAGCGCCTTCCAGTTGGTCCTTTGTTGCTAAATGTTAAAAAGACAAACAGTATTGTTTCAATTTCCATCATATCTCTTTGTACTCTTTCTTTGTTCACTACTATAATGTGATAATTAAATCTATACATCAAGATATAGATTTAACAGGAAAATGCATGTATAAACTTACGTGCTCCGAATACATTAAGAGTATAATAAAATAACTAAAAGTTTGACACAATATTTTTTCCCTTCAAAATTATGTAGGACAGAAGTAAATAAGCGTGGATCACATATTTAGTTATTTGTTCTATTTGCATTTCAAAAATGCCTCAATGCTATCATCATAGTTTAGCATAAATGGAGTATTTTGTTTCGGGTCGATTGTACCAGTATGTGTGCTTGCATGACATTGATCCCTGTATTTTGCAAGTCCAAACTCCTTTCTGTCTTTGACCATCTTATTGAGAACTTCTTCATTTTTCTCAATATTACTATGGTATCCCGATAATTCAGCCAGGTGTGCTATTAATTCAGTTTGGAAATGAAGCACTTGTGATTCGGAAGTGCAGGCATTTGCCCGTTTAAACCATTGATGACTATCGGCTTGCATCTCTTTCTTTTCCTTTGGTTCATCTTTCAATTGACCCATAATGTATCTGAAAGATAACGCTTAAACGGTTGTGTTTGTGCATACACTTAAATCAACGGTTATCATAATTGTTTAACAAAGTTCATCTCCTACGGTTCTTAAAGTATATAAAGCAATATATTAGATATATGTTAATTGTAAGGTTATTCTTTATCTTGCATCAAAAATTATTACAGAATACCGTGAATGAGATAACTTTGTCAGTATACATAATCTAAAGCGAGTGGGGCATGCATGAAATCATTACCAAGCCTACAAAACATTGCAGCAGTATTGTTTGTTTCGGAAAAAAAATCTGTTAATGTATATGATATTCATGCTACACAATATTTCAAAAACTATCATAAGCATGTGAAAACAACCTTTTTTAATGTATTTAAATTCAAAATATTTCATCAGATATAGCATTATACACTTTAATGAATATACCATTGCAATAATATATGCTAGATAACATTCCTTTGAGTATTCTATGCCCAACACCACCACACCTTTAATAAAATCCATCCCATAGCTTTATATAAATTTAGTTTTCTTACAGAAAAGAGACATTGTATGGATCAGTACATTTAAATTAGAAAATGTTTTTAAAGAAATCATGCTTACCTGCAAGTCCAGCTTGCCATAACTTCAAAATATGCAAATGAGTTGAACTGTTCAAGGGTACCTATATAAAATAAACGATTGTTTCCCTCCTTATAAAACAATGTTGCTTTGTACAGCCCTTCAGGATAAGGTTGTGTCTCCTCCGGTATTCTAAATCAGTCTTCCAGGAAAAAAAATAGTTTCTGTACCCTGTAGTTAATATTACAGAGTCAATTTCAGCAGAGGTCCCATCTTTGAAATATGCTTTATTCGAATCAAACCGTTCAACAATTGGTCTTTCCTCAATACCCTCTGGCATAATGCAGGTGTCTCCTTTTGGCCTTGTTCTATATGCCATAATCACATGCTTCGCGCCATATTTCAAACATTGCAGAAGAATATCTTCGCCGGTATATCCAGCTCCTATCAACAACACCCTTTGTCCAGAAAATTCCCTTGGATTTCGAAAGTCGTGCGAATGTAAAATACGACCTTTAAACTGTTCCATTCCAGGAATTTCAGGCAGATTAGGAAAACTGTAGATTCCGGATGCCACAATAACATGTGTAAATGTTTCTTCTAGTATCTTGCTTGTGTTATAATCGTTGACAATGACAGTAAAGTTATTTTTGTTGTCATTGTACTTCACATATCGGACAGCAGTATTAAAATGTATATAGTCTCTAAGGTTTCGTCCATGTGCAACCGCCTTTGTAAAACGACCTTGAATGAAATACATACAGAAATAATAATATCATCAGAAAATGATTCAGATATTGAAAACGACTTTAATCAACATTTGTATTATGTTGGGTGGAGCAAAGTTTTTTTTAAGGCACAAGTTTAACTAGCATTTGTTTATTGGCAGGGTATTTTTTTCTGTTTAATTTTTTCTCCTGATATATAGTTACAGACCAATAAATATATACTGGTCGATGAGCACAGTTCATAAAAAACTATGACTTTTGCAATTTTGTTTCAAACAAATGATAACTTTATTTGATAAATGTTACATATCAATTGTGAAAGTATAAAGAATATTTATAGTGCTTTATTTGTAATGTCTTCATAAAAGATGTTTTAAGCTTCGATTACAAAAGGAATGAAAATGCCATAAAAGAAGCATTACTTATACTGCGTTAAACACTACATCAAAAATGCAAAGTTGTTAATATATCTTTACAGTCACTTATCTGCAAGTATTTTCTACAGCTTCAATTTTGATTTTCCATGCAATCAATTAAGAATAACTAGGAGGTACGGTGGCATAAAAGTGACATTTGCAAATTTATTTTTTGTTTAGTTTTTGATACTTATTTTTTTTTTATTTTTTTTTTCGTACATATTTTTTTTATTTGCATACATATTTTTTTTTGTTTTGATTACATATTTTTTTTTAGTTTTGCATACATATTTTATTTTAGTTTTGATAACATTTTTTTTTTTAGTTTTGCATACATATTTTTTTTAAGTTTTGCATACATATTTTATTTTTATTTTCCGTACATATTTTAGCCAATCAAAACAGCCTTCACATCTCATAACAGCCCATAGATGAGAATAAAACACGGAAACAATAGTAGCACAGTGGTTTGGTCACATTTCGGCCCATTTCTTGGAATCGGCCTAGTCGTTTTCGGTCGAGCAAGTCTGGTTTTCAAATTTTCTGCTTTTTAAATTATAATTATGTATTTTACATAATTATTGTTTTTTATTATTGTATACTATAACATTAGTGTCTATTTGGAAAGGGCTGATTGGTGATCAGTTATTATTCCATGAATATGCACCACTCAACCCTACACCCTGAGAATAGCGGCGGGGGTGCATTTACTTAAAACCATTAAGCCGACCTCTGGTACAATATTCGCCCTGCGGGGGATACTCAGATAATAACATTCTTGCCTTATGCCCCAGAACAGCGCCGTTAAAATAGAGGTGTCATCGAAAAGGATTTTTATATCGATACATTGGTATTGAATTATCGGCGATACAGCGAAATATCGATTGCCAGGCTAAATTTTAGCTTTCAAGTCTTTTTAAATGTTTCCTTAGGACACTGACAAAGCAGTTATATATAGACAAATGCAAAAAAGATAAACTATGAAAACTGAACAATTTGAATACACCGATATCGATTGAATCGATGACACTTCTACGTTAAAACAATTCTTTTTTTAACCCACACTCCCCCGGGGTGAGGGAGGCGGTTAAAATGACTGGTGTATTAAATTAATTAACGCACAATGAAAGATCTAAATAGGTCCTTATAATCCCACTGGTTTAGAAAAAATACTTAAACGATTGAGGGATTTTTATGAAACTTGGATCAATTGTTTAGCACATCCGCGAAGAGTTTGAAAATTGTGATTTACAAATGGCGTAACTACCCAAACCTCTACTTTGCAAATGGCTTCATGTAAAAATATGTACAAAAATAAAATAAACGTATATACGAAAAACTAACATAAAATATGTATGCGCAAAACTAAAATAAAATATGTATGCAAAAGAAAACAAAAAATATGTATACATACAAAAAACAAAAAAAAATGTACGAAAAAAAAAAAAATAAGTATCAAAAACAAAACAAAAAAATGCAAATGTCACTTTTATGCCACTGTAAGGTGGCGATATTTCTTAAAACATGTTTAAACTTATTATTTATAGCACAGAAACGTTACAAACTTTTCTAACTAATCATTTATAGCACAGAAACATTACAAACAAGAATGAAGCATCCCGAATTGAAAAATGTAAGAAAACTAAACTTAACCAAGCCTTGTGTATGAATCTACTGGTCTTTTCTTTAAATGATTCTTGAAATGTTAAAAAAAAATATTACAATAATACCTTCGAGATAGTCTCTCATCGCGGCACGAGGAAGAAATGACGGAGTTTGCTGACCAAAGTGCTGCTCAAACGGGTAATCTGGGTACTGATGTGACTCATATGGACCATTACACCACATATGATGGTACTGACTTGTATGAATAGGTTCTCCGTTCTCGTCCAGACCTTCAAGTACAGAAGTTTAAACTTTTTTTCTTCGTGTCAAATTGTCAGATACGTCATCTTTTCTCATATGAAAGTTTTGAATTTGATATTTTTCATAAATAACATATACATATATTCATATGTAGAACTATATTCTAAAAATGGCGGGATTGAAGACGCAACTGTATACAATTTGGTCGAACTGCATGAAAATGGGCGTCGCCCTGGAGAGTCCGACGAGATAAAAGCTGACAAAATATATTTATTTGACAAATTTCACATGAAAATTTCATAACAAATGGTTCTCGTGTTTCTAGAAAATCTTAAAATTCTTTGTAAATGGGGTTTCGAATTAAAAACACGTAGGTCAATGTGATTTTATTAAGCACCATAGTAGAAAAAATATTA
The DNA here is from genome assembly GCF_026571515.1 of Ruditapes philippinarum. Classification (NCBI taxonomy): domain Eukaryota; kingdom Metazoa; phylum Mollusca; class Bivalvia; order Venerida; family Veneridae; genus Ruditapes; species Ruditapes philippinarum. The sequence goes on along the minus strand of NW_026859094.1, from coordinate 228,592 downwards.
CGGTCATAATTGCACTGAAACTTTTTCATATTTGATCTGATTATTTTTTTCAACATAATATTGATTTTGAAAGACATAATTTTCACTTGAAATTATTTTGTAAATTGTCGACATGCGAAGAGTCGACCAAACTTTGTTTTACTTTTTTAACACCAGCCAAATATCATTCGCCAACTCGTAAATATGTCAGAATTTAAATGCAGCATTGATAATATCATCGTCAATTAACAGGGTGATAAAAATGGCCCACCTGTTTTCCAAGAAACGTTCCATAAACCCATCCACGTGCGCTGTTTCTCGTAGCAAACAATTTCCGGCATCTCCTCCATTTTAGCGAAATGAAACAATGTTGACAAACCGGACGGTCCAGCACCTATCACACATATCCTTGGTTTCGACATGTCTTAGAAACTGAAGCAACTACTTAAAAACACGACTATAAATATTACACTCAGGTATGTTTTTATATCAATTGTCATATAAAACTAATCCTTTTGAATGTAATACTACGTTAAGGCTTTATGATTATGTAGGTGAAGTAAAGAGGTCAATGACATCTTTATCAATGAGTTCATTTTGTCTGCGTGTTTAACTGTATTGATTCACCTCAAATGAACCTTTAGTGTCAAACTTTATTTGTCATTCAATGAAAACGCTGTATTTCTAAACATATATGTGCGTTTATTTTAATAGAAGAAAAATTTTAAGTCTATACTATATCAAATTTCGTTCAGAGCTAGTCGACTTCTATTTTTCATTAAATAGTCATTTACATAAATTTGCACATGCGCTTTTGTGGGCCGCTTTTGAATATTAATTAAGCAAAAAATCAGCATACATTAATTTTGCATTATTAAATACAGGATATGCAGTTCAGATTTGAGTCCACGTCCCATGGTCCTAGTGAAAAAGATACTGTACGTGTAAAAGTAAAAATCAATATAAAATGTCAGTTTATTACGAATGATTATGTAGGAAAAGGGAAAGTCACGTGTGTCTATTCGCTTAGACAGAAAGTGAAAGTAGACATTATGTTTTTGGAAAATACATTACTATGGAGGGCGATCGTTGCCAAAATTCCAGACATGTAATGTGTTCCTTTTGAAAACTACTTTTGAAAATGCGAACATGTATGTCTAGCATTTTTGATTGCATTCGTGCACAGCAAATGATATGCCTCTTAATTCAATCTTTTAATTGAAGGCACCCGCTTTTAAATAACAAGTTTACATGTAAATCTTAACAACTGACCTAACACACATTTACAAGTTCGTATCTACCATTGCATATAATACATAAGCATGTTTACACACTTGTAGAGATATATCTGTACCTGAAAAACACAAATGAAATGTAAAACTCGAATGCAGAAAATATAATTTAATAAAACGTGTTTCCAGTCGTAGAACTACAACAGTACAATTTCACAGTTACATGTTTAAAAAGACAAAAGTAGATTCACAAAGTTAAACGATTTCAAGTCATGCATGACGCCCCGCCCCTCTCTGAGTATTTACGATCTTCTTTCACGGAAATGTACGGACAGGTATAATACCCGTCGCCCCTCTCCTATTTCTCAATAAAGTGAAGGAAAACACGGCGTCCATTCTAACTTTTTTTTTTATTTCTATAAAAAGTCCAATATTATTGGTATCAAATGAAAGATTACTCCATAAACTTTCTATGAGTGCCTCGGAAATAAAAATGAATTAAATAGATGTATTGAATTTTTTGGGTTTTTTTACTCTGAAAATAACGTACACTCTCGAATTTGTAAGAAAAACACGGCGTTCCCTCCAAACTTTTTTTTATTTCGTAATATATTTTGATGATTTTGGATTGAAATAAAAGTGTGCATAATACGATATATGATATATAATTATATAATGCCTCAAAATAAAAATGAATTAAATCAAAATGAATTAACTTTTCGTTAAAAAGTTTATCATGTTACTTTCTGTAAAATAGAGAAAATAAGAATCCCTAAAGAACGCTCAAAACGACAAAATTGAGAATGTTGCAGGCCCGGTTTGATTGAGCCTGCTCATGGACGGTAATGGAAAGAGCAAGTTATCGTCCACGCCCCCTAGCACCGGCTTAAGCAAAATTCACCATGAACTGGCACAATTTTGAATTTTGAAACATCCGCAGATGTGTTAATATGGCGATTATCATGGAACCTTCAATGTGACACGTAAGTGCCATACCATGAAAAACGGCATATGATCCCCAAGTAAAAAAAACACTCTGAAAATCAGTAAGAGAAACATGGCGCCCCCTACTTACTTTTTTTTATTTCTTGGTCAATTTTGATAATTTTAGAATATGATAAACAAGATCATCAAGGAAAGGCGGCGTTGATAATTTTAGACTCAAGTAAAAAAAATCTGAAAACAAAGTGATCCCTCGGAAGCATTAATCACAACAAAATTACATAAGAATTGCAGACTCGGTTTGATTGAGTCTGTACATGAGAGATAATGAATAAGTGCAACATCCCTCACGGCCCCTAGCACCGGATTGAGCGGTACTCAATTCTCAACACTTAATAGTGCTTAAGAATCCTAAATGAACTTTCTAGTGATGCCTTAAAAATGAAAATTAATTACGTAGAAGTGTTAAAAATTTTGTTTCTAACTTATCGTTGTTTTTTTTTTCTCTTAAATCCACACTCATATATTCGGAAAAAATAACTTCGCTTCCTATAGATACTTTATTCAAAAAGGAAATTGAATATTGAATGAAGTTAAGACCATAAGTTTTGAACAAGTATATTAAAAATCTGGAAACAAAGTTATCCCTCGGAAGCATTAATCACCAAAATATACATAAGAATTGCAGATTCGGTTTGATTGAGTCTGCACATGTGGGATAATGAACAAGTGCAACATGCCTCACGCCCCCTAGCACCGGCTTGAACGGTACTCAATTCTCAACACTTAATAGCGCTGGCATCAATGATCCCGAAAGACCAGAAAAATATAACAACACTGAAGTGAAGTACGGGGCAACTTTTTACAGCTGCCACACGGCAATTGACACCTGCTGTTGTGAAGTATAAAAATCTGGAAACAAAGTGATCCCTCGGAAGCATTAATCACTACAAAATTACATAAGAATTGCAGACTCGGTTTGATTGAGTCTGTACATGAGGGATAATGAACAAGTGCAAAAAGTTTTTATTCATACTGAAAATACCTTATTAAAGATTGTACATATGTGCTACGGATAAGTATTTTCTTGATTTCGGAAAGGAAATCTCGGGGACCGCTTTAAAATATATTTGCATAGTTTTTGTTGAAAATGAAGTTTGTGCCAATACATTTTTCAATGATACCAATAAGAAAATTGGATGGTCTTTTACATTATCAATAAAATTACTCCCTTGAAGTTGTTCATCGTTTCCCCTAAAAATTTCCAAATCGCCGATGTTTCTCATGAATATATGATAAACAAGATCAACAAGGAAAGGCGGCTTCATTGAATGCAATCCCACATGACCCAGCAACAAGAACAAGTGACAAGAGGCCCAGGCGGACCCAAAACAAAACACAGGACAGGGCACTAGGCAGAGCACGGACAGGCTAATCACTAAAATGATAAATAATTTGTAACTGATAAGAACACGATGTTAAATAATAAGTAATGCATAAGTTATCTTCATCATAAATGGTAAAATCAGCAATTTTCAAGTGATGTTGCTAATGACAAAACTTTTGTAACAAATGTAACATATATATGTTATGAAAAATGCCGTATGTTGTCCTTCAGTTTTATTTAAAAATATGGGAGAGGCGCCGTTTTATACCTGTCCGCAATAGAAGTTCGTAAATACTCCGAGAGGGGCGGGGCGTTATGCTTGACTTAAAATCGTTTAACTTTGTGAATCTACTTTTGTCATTTTAAACATGTTACTGTGTTAACGTACTCTTGTAGTTCTACAACTGGTAACACGTTTTCTTAAACTCTATTTTCCGTATTTGAGTTTTACGTTTCATTTGTATATTTCAGATCTATAAGTGTGCAAACATGCATATGTATTGCATGCAATGGAAGATACGAACTTGTTAATTTGTTGTCGTTTTAGATGTTAGGTCAGTTGTTACGATATATATGTAAACTTGTTATATAAAGGCGGTAACCTTCAATTAAAAGATTGAATAAAGAGGTATACAATAAAAATGGTAGGCATATAAGTTCGTATTTTCAAAAGTCATTTCAAAAAGGAACACTTTATGTCTGGAATTTTGGCAACGAACGCCCTCCATACATTACATGCATGACCAGTTGACTTCGTTTTTACACATTACATTTTTAGTGAATGCATGAATAAATCATATCAGACATTAGCTTCTGAGTATCAATTGTCTACAGGTGTCATCGATTCAATCGATATCGGTGTATTCAAATTGTTCAGTTTTCATAGTTTATCTCTTTTGCATTTGTCTATATATAACTGCTTTGTCAGTGTCCTTCGGAAACATTTAAAAAGACTTGAAAGCTAAATTTTGGCCTGGCAATCGATATATCGCTGTATCGCCGATAATTCATTACCAATGTATCGATACAAAAATCCTTTTCGATGACACCTCTACAATTGTCCAACTCCAAAATGTGTGTCGAATCACAGAAACTTGAAATTCTATCAATATTAACGATAATATCCAAAATATACCCCTATACAGTATAAATAAATTTATTTATACTGTATAGGGGGTATATTTTGGATATTATCGTTAATATTGATAGAATTTCAAGTTCCTGTGGTCGAATATAGATCTAGATGTTTCAATATCGAGCAAATGAAAACTCGCAATCTCCATATTTCCCAACACACAATTTAAGGTATTTGCGTTTTCGCGCGCAAAGTGATGTAAATCATGCATATTTATAAGGTCAAATTTAAACCCACCATTCAGGTAATTGTTTTATAAAGCGGACTGTAAGTGACGTTATAAAGTGAATATTAAACGAGACCAAGTAAAGTTTGACAATATTAATCCGTAGCTGTTCTACAGAAATTAGAAACATTCTCCGGTCGCTGAGTAAAAATGACTCCCGTCGAAGTTTTTAAATTCTGTAGAACAGCACGGATGAACACTAACATATACATGGCGATTCAATATTCACACCACTCACTGAGGGCATAAACAAAAGAAAACTATGACGCATGATGACGCACTTTTAAATGATTGCATTGCAGAGATTGACCCTTGATGAGATCATTTCTTCTAATCCGTGCATTATTATAGACGTTGAAATATGATTTTTTTTTCAAAACGGCTTATATTCAGTTTATATATATATATATATGATCAGTACATGTGCTGGGAATGACAAATATGCATTTATTTGGGCTTTAAAGGCGTTTTGAGCTCCACACCCCAAGTGTCTGCGTTTCTGTCTACCGAAAAAATAAGTGATTAGACACACGCGATTTTCCTCTTAATTTAAACATTTCCTACATTCGTAACAAAAAATATTATTGGTTTTTACTTTTACACGTGCAGTATCGTTTTTGCCAGAACGTGGTTTATCAATAAATGCAAAATTAATTTAGGTTGACCTTTTTACGTCATGTTTTATTAATTAATAATCAAAAGCGGCCCACGAAAGCGCATGTGTAAATTTATGCAAATGACTTTTTTTACAAACGCGGTTCTATGAAGCACTGTAGTAGCACATTAAATTTGTCTCTGAGCACATTTGTCTCACGAAGTGTGACCGATGTGTTTGTAAACATTCATATTTACGGTAAATTGGAAATGAGACAGATGTTTTCGAAACACAATAGAAAGGACACTCGAAGCACATTTGTCTCACATTTTCCATAAAATTCTTAAAAGGTAATAAATATGCCCGTCCGTTTACCGGCAACCAGCCATTGTTCAGTGCTTTCTGTATTGATAAAACCGTTTTTAGGTCACTTCCGGTCAGTCAAAAACTTCCTGCTTCTGCATAGGAGTCATATATTAAATTAAAGAATATCCCTGTTCTGCATGTCACAATGAAAATTTCTAGTGCAACATCCAGAACCTAAACATATATGCAGCAAGTCTATTGTTATCGTTATCAATTGTGATACGTTTATTTTCAATGCTTAACGTTTTAAAAATGATTTATGGCACTAGAAATATTCTTAGCAAAAACAAGGTAGTATCTACGGTGGCATAAAGGGGACATACAATTTTCTTATTTATTACGTGCGTACGCGATAGCTTTTACGTGGCCATGCGATACTATTACGTGCGCACGCGATAGCTATGACGTGCGCATGCGGATATGTTTCCCGCATTTTGACACTGACCGGGATACTCACAAAGTTCGATGAATAGTTCGATGCCCCGTGTATATGTCGAACCTACAGCGGTTAGGGACAAGTGTTTTTTGTTTTTTTTAATCAATCGGCCACTGAGGCCCTAAAATGATCTATGGAAGAAAATAAGAAGACCATTACACACGTATTTTGGTTTCATCAGAAATATATGTATGTAAAAATCGTCATTTTCCAAGAAATGCGGCTTTCAGATCCGCCATTGAAAAAGCACTTACAACATGTATGAGTTCCTAAAATAATCCGGGTAATGCCATAATTATGGAATATCGGACGACTCAGAATCGTGCGAGACGCGACATTCCGATGAGACACGAAGCGAGGCACGATATTGTAACACGAGATCTCGCAATGTCGAATTATCCCGTACTAAGAGATTTCAGAAATGAATAATTTTTTACTTCTTTAGCTAGAGCAAATAGGAATTATTAATATTCAAATAATGATTTCTGAGGAAGCTAGATGCTTGTAATCTAAAGAAATTCGCTATAAATGTGAAATAATGCGTCATAAAAAATGTAGTATTTGACTTCAATACAAAATTCTAAACCACTTCAACTGTACAACTGCAAAAAAGCAGCAGATGAAAAATGTTTAAGGTAATTAGCCAATGAGTAACTTTTTGGAGCTATAAAAGTATACAAAAAATACAAAGCTTTAAAGGAATACAAATAAAAGCATTTGTCAGGCATAATGGGCCTTTAAGTGATTTTATGTAGACTATAAAGGGAATACTACTTAGCGGTATATGACCTGGAGTCAATTTCTTGTCTCGCGTCGACAAACTAGATGCGAAGCGAGATGCAAGATTTCGGCAAGATGCGAAACGAGTCACGATATTGTATCATTCAATATCAACCGATTACGGTGTTCCGTTTGGACATAAGTAACATTTTGACTCCCTGAACAGCTATGCGCAATGGTACAAAGGTGAAATTGAGATGGTACGATGATTAAAACACGATGACACGATGGTGAAATCACGATGATGCGAAGACACGATAGAGAAAATAATATCGCGTTTTCATCATCATGCCATCGCAGTTTCATCATATCGTACCATCGTATTTTCGCCATCGAAACATCGTCTTTCACCATAGTATCATCACGTTTTCATCATCGAACCTTCGTTGTTTCACCATCGTACAATCGTTGTTTCACGTTCGTGCCATTATGTTTTCACCATCGCACCATCGCGTTTTCATCAACGTAACATCGTGCCACCGCGCTGTCACCATTGTACCATCGTGAACGGGATTTAGTTTGTTTCAGTGTACACCTTTAGGTTAAGCCAATCAATTACTTGAATAAGAAATATCACCTATTGATGATTACACTTGACATGAGGTAAAACGGCGAACCCCGATTCTAAAAAAGAATTTCTGCCGTGGGAATAATGTGACAAATAATTCATAAAAAATGACATGAGACAAATGTGCTTTCTTGTCCCTGAAAACACATGAGACAAATGTTCTTTCTTGTCCCTTAAAAAACTTGATCGGAGCACATTTGCAACACAAATGAGGTTTTTGGGGTAGACATTTGAGGTCCCATTTGTCTCATGTGGGACAAATGCGACCGCATTGGTCTTACGTAAGACAAATGTGCTCCGATGAAAAATAGAAGTTGACCATAAACGGTATTCGATATAGTATCGACTTTTGTTCATCTATGAGAATTAACGCACAGAATTTTTAAGAAATACAGCGTTTTCATTGGATGACAAATAAAGTTGGACACTAAATCAAATTAAGGTGAAAACGGAGTCAATTATCACTGAAAATACCTAAAATGAGATTTTTTGCTTAGTAGATTTATCAACCTTTTCTGAACACATTCGTGATTTAATTTTGGAAGTAGTTAGTCCAAAAAATGTGTTTTTAAACGTTTTAAAACGGTACCTGTACCATTTTTATCTGCTATTCGCGTAACCTGTCAATTATCGATAAGGCTCCGCCCCCTTTTGAGGCATCAATGACGGAAATCGGTAGTTCCATATATGCGTGAATTACCGGTCCATACTGGTCCATACTACCCGTAATTCATGTATCGTACAAATACCGTACATCTTTTATGAATATCGTCTACCTTTTATTTAGCCTTTTTCTTTTATAAAAAAAGAAATTGTCGGCCAATGTACGTAACATAATGTATGAAACATAAATATATAGCGGCAAATCGCACGACCACGTGGTTGATGCTAAAATATCCATAATGTGTGAAAATTATTTGTCTGTCCCGTTAATCTGATAGATATTACATTGAGTTTATGGACTTTTGTACGTATTCAAGGGCTTGCTTTACATTCAACCTCGTTTTCTAACAATGTCAAGTAAAACAACAACAAAACAGACAACATTTTTTATGTGAACGCCTATATGACTTGTGGTAATTTAAGGTGTCCCTGACAAATTTCTAAACCATTTTAGTTTGTCTAAGGATGATTATTTCTCTATGAATCAATAAAATAGATAACAAAATACGAGTATATTATCAGTGAATGCTTTGAATAAATTGTTCGCCAGTTAATCGAACACAGTACTAATAAACCTGGAACAAATTATGGAATTTATTGTATATCCCAGTAGAAACTGGATATCTATGCCGTACTTAGATGATTTTCATGATCATAGAAGTCAAGAAGGTCAGATCATAATGATCGAGTGATACCTTTTATTTCTATTAAAATATGTTAAGCATTTATATCAATTTGGAGGAAAAAATATATAATATCCCGTTCTACCGTGGACTTTAAAAGACCGTCAGAAGCTCAGTTTTTTTGTTATTTTAATTTATATTTTAACGGAATTTCATACACGAATACACAGACAGAGTGACACTGATGTAATATAATAATAATGCCGATGATAATAATAATAATAATAATAAACTTCAAAAACGAAACAATTAAATACCCCGCTACGTTCCATTTCCCCCCCACCGAGCGCCTCAAATTTTACCGAAAGTCACGTAACATGTGCGACCGATATCAGACGGAAGGTAAATCACGTTAAGATTTGAAGATATTTCTGTTATAAATTGATATTAATCAGCAACTTTTTAATTGGTCAGATGTCACTGGGTCATAAAATGTTGTTAGAGTATGTTACCGCAACTTGTGACCCTCTCTGGTGCGATATTTGTGTATTATGCAATTATTTAGCGTGAAACGTAGGGGTCCGAGAGAGAACAGCCGATTTATGACACTTCGTTTGATGCGGGTCGGACTAACTTTGAATCGGCATAATTTTTTTAATAATCAAGCAATTAACATGCGGTTTAAAGCACATGAAAGGGAATTCATTTACGGAGGGAACCGTGTCAGGGATTTTTGTTTGCTCAATCAGCGACTTAATTATCCTTAATTACGTAATATGTATTGTGAAAAAAGTCGCATAAAATGCTTGACGTTACGTAATATTTTTTTGAGAAAAGATAGAAAAAATTTGAGACACGGTTCCCCAGATATTATAAGTATGTTTATTTTCCAAAAGTTTGATGGCAAAAAAAATAAAAATAACTTTGATATGACGATTTAAAATTTTAGGATTTTTATTAGAATTCAATCATTTACAAAGGCATTATTTTCAAATATGTTATTTTTTATGATGATCAACGACATTTAATGCACAAAGATTAAATAAATAACAATTATAACTAAAATAAGTTGGTTTGAATGACATTTATGTGAGTACCACGGAAAGTGTCTGTTGTCACCTTAAAGATAAGTGTATATATAGTGATGAAAATATACAGACGTTTGCAGAACATGTGATACTATTTTATTTACTAAATTATAAGGATAATACCTGCATATTTTGACCTGACATTGTTAATTTATGATTTTATGCACAAACCAAGATAGATCCGCTTTACATGTATACGACATTAACGGGCTGATTTTATGACCTACAGACTCACAAAAGCCACGAAATACACTATGTTTTTTTTAAAAAGTTTTTATTCACAGAATTAACAATTGAAAGCATCGAATTGTTTCTATCTTACGCGAGCATATGACGGCCATATTTCTTTAGTGAGTAAATTACATTGACGTAAAGAGAAGCTTTCTACCTATCGCTGTGGGCAAAAAATTGTACTTTTTTCAAAAATCCTAAGAGTTTATATACAGAATGGACAAAGTATTGCATTGCCTAAACCTAGGTCACGCGGGCTTTTAGCGGTAATGTTTTTTTATGTAATGTACCTTTATATATTGTTGAAAACGAGATATCTGGGCAAGCTGTTGCACTGGCAAATCTGAAACGAGATCTGGCGAATGCTTATGTTGCGATTGCTTCCAGAATAAAATGTGCTTTTTACGAATATTTATAAAGTTTGTAGACAGGATGTTAGATTCCAGGTGGAACTTCCTGTCTTAACAGGATATTTCAAGCTATTACACTTGTCGATCAGAAAACAAACTTGAACTAATGTGTAGGAGACTATTGCCAACAGAAAATGTTGCATTTTACAAACTTTCTTAGAGTCCATGTACACAATGAGCATGTAACCGCACAGGTTACACCTTTTCCACGCAGTGACATAAGCGGTCATGTACCTTTTGGTGGGTGTCATGTTTGTTATTTAAAGGTAATGTCTTAACGGCGTTATCCCGGCCATATTGTACATTTTCGGGCCATCATCTCATAATGTCATAGGCAGGAGACTCACGGATATTACACGTACTGCCCAAATCCGCAACGAAATTAGACCAATGGGTAGATCACTAATTCGTCCAGAAAATGATGCTTTTTACGAATAAATGTACGGAATGGGAAATTTCATCAAAAAGTCATCAAACCTGCTTATACCTTTGTCATGCGGACATCAGACAGTTTATTCGAGCAACGACACGTCTCTTTAATATATAAATGACAGTCTCAGAACTATTGCATTGACCCACGTGCAGCGAAATAACATCAATTTGTAAGCTAAAAAATCCTTCAGATAATGGCCCTTTTTACGAAAATACATAGATTTATTCATTTTTAATAATAATCACATCGGTTAACACCTATACCAAGCGGACATAAAAAATTATTGCGGCCATGTTTCTTGAGCGAGAGTCATGTGCTTTATATTGTTGTAAACGGGAAACTACGAGCCATTGCAACGATATAGAACCAATGGTAAGGTCAAGATTACCTCAAAAATATTTTTCTTTTTACGAAATTCAACAGCGTATATATACAGAATGAACGAATGACAGCAGTGGCAGGCAAACATGTGGCGGTTAAAATTCTTATGCGAGCGTTGCAAGCCATACGTTATGGTTAGAAGATTCAGAGACATTACACCATCCAATCTGCAATCCAAAAATCGGACCCATTGCTAGGCTGCCATTTATTTTACAGCTACTAGTATTTCACATAGTGCCTTAAAAAGTATCATCACGGCAGGTGCTCACATATCGATACAAGCTAAAAAATATTTCTAATAGTTAATATACCTCTCTATTTTGGCTTATAAGAGAAGTAACTTTTCTAGTTTTCTTCGTTAACTTTAACTTTAAACTCCGTTTTCAAATGTCCGTGACAAGAATAACAGGAAAAAAACCTTCTGCTAGTTTGCAGTATTTGTAATGTATAATACAAGTATGCATAACACCATGATCCCAATTTACAACACAATCATATATAAATGTTCTTCATTGTATCTACTGTCAAAGTTGATATATCGATGTATCGTCGATAAATTACCTCTCGATATATCGATACAAAATTTTCCATCAATGACAGCCCTAATTCTAGCCCATTTGAATACTCTTCATAATTGAGGTAATGTATTACACATGAACACACACCGGGTTATAAGGCAATGTTCAATTGTATAGTCTGTTCCTACAATACAATTTAGTGTTGTATTAATGCGGTTGCGTAGCATTTTTCACAAATGCAATCCTGTTTTCATTAATGTCGTAAATTTAAGATATGTATATAAAGATACATAATCATTAAAACAAGATAAATATTCATGTGCACCATTTTAAAAATTGAATGTGTGATTTTTTTTATTTATATTTATTTATGTTTTGCTCTTTTATTCTGAGAAGGATATTTTCTGAGAAGAATGGTATAAACTTGCCGTTTAGCCTTTACATAGCCACACTAGCTAGTCTAGCATGTAGTAATCCTAAGCATTTTCAATGTAATTTTAAATAAACCATATTTCAACAATTTTATTTCTATTGTACGTAAATGGAGATTTGCTTCTAGGTAGGAAACAATCATTCTGTTCACTCGTAACTCCAATAAGAAGTGCGCATATACATAAAAACTGTTGTCCAAACAAGGACGTGTCGGATCTATTTCAACTTCAATACATTGGATGATTCATTGCTTAGACGAATCATGATACTACAGTTAAAACTGCAGTTAAATACCGCGTGTTCCAAAATATTAAACTTCAATTCTTATACTGCGTTCATTTTCGAAGACCCAAAAGTATGTTTCCAAGTTACTGATTGAAATTCTATGAAAATGTCATGAAATTGTTGGTCTGAAATGAATAGGTCATTATACGTACACTGTTCATTTCAAAAACGTACACGGCTTTCAAACTTGGAGTCGGCTATATCCAGTAAAGATAGGTTTGATAGCTAATGTACGTATTCGTACCATAGAATTCAGCGTTGTACTGAACAATGTATAATAAATAACCTGATACGAGGAAATATAAGTGTTAACCAGCATCAAACCTTCAACTGCAAGACACCATTATTCACTCGACAAACAAAATGTATTCAACAAACAAATGTGATCAACAAAGAAAGCATAATAAACAAATAAAACAGTTTACCTTTTATTTCCTTTTAGGTTTTAATGTCATACAATGTATTCTATTCCAATGAAATGGGGTTTTCATTTATGTATCACAGTGACTTAAGAAAAACATGGGTGTTTCCATTTTAATGGCTAAGAAAAAAGAACAAATATTAGAGCAAATATAGTGTTTAATTTTATTTCTTTTTTTTTTATTAAACTGTTTATGCTACATGTATTAATATTAATGTAATTGTGTTTATCATCTATAACAGGAAAGTTACATGGTAGCGTGTATGAATATTTTTTTAAAAATAACGAAAATGTCGCAATGCCGAGATAGATAGAAGGAAGAAAGTAATTGATACTGATTTGATCCAACTCCATTTCCCTTAAGTAAATACGTAGAATAATAATTACATTTGACAGAGATATACCATCTGGGTTATATATATATTTCCTGTATAGATTATCTTACAATTCGGATTAGCGTATAAATACGTTTTCGGTTATCATAAATATACAAATACCTAACAATTATTACAAAAAGCACATCTTCAGAAAATGACGAATGTATCTTAGTCATATTTCACTAAGTTAAAATGCAGTCTCCTTCAACAATCATTCTGTTTGCTTTATACTGTTTATTTTGTTGTATGGTCAGACTGGTCGTCATGGCCACCTCCGCATTGATAAATGGAATGTTTTCATACGAGTGTTAACACAAACAGATACAATTAACTGTACTATCCTGTATTTTGCCTCTTTTGTACGATGTCCCGTTTCTGCTCTGTATACATGGTATAGTGCTGTACTGGCTGCCTTTCAGTTGGTCTTATATGACTTGATGTTATCGGGGGAGGCAGCAGGGATTCCATGAACTAAACTCTTCCTCGTTTTATCTTTATTGTCTTATTTGCACTACTAGTAATTAAATTGCCGCATCACGGATTTGACACTGAAAATACATGATACAATGATGTGTTCCGAATATAAATAACTATATATTATCTATGTTTCAGATTTGACGCAACATGGTATCGCTATTATTTGTTCTGTTATTTCTCAAAATCTTTTAGAATAGAAATTATTAGGTATCAAATCTTTTACATCTTAAGTTATATGTTCTATTTGCATTTCAAAAATGCCTCAATACTATCGTCATAGTTTAGCATAAATGGGGTATTTTGTTTCAGGTCTATTGTACCAGTATATATGCATTCATAACATCGATCCCTGTATTTTGCAAGTCCAAACCCTTCCTCTTTGTCTTTGATCATCTTATTGAAAACTTCTTCATTTTTCTCAATATTACTCTGATATCCTGTTACTTCAGCCAGGTGTGCTATTAATTCAGTTTGGAAATGAAGCGCTTGTGATTCGGAAGTAACAGCATTAGCCTGTTTAATCCATTTTTCACTATCGGCCTGCATCTCTTTCTTTCCCTTTGGTTCATCTGCCAATTGACCCACAATGTATCTGAAAGATAATAATTTTGTAATATCATATCATATGCATATATTTAATCAATGTTTATTATGATTATTATTATTATTTGAGATATTTCATCTCCTACTTCTCAAAATGCATATACAATTGCAGTATGAATGATGTGATAGCTTGCTCCTAACATATAATTAATAGAGTGAACGCATTTCTTCTATTTTGATTACTTTTATCTAAAACAATAAAACTCATCCAAAAGGTTTATATGACATGGTATATATCAGTATAATTTATTTTGATCTTCAAATTTAAAATTGACTTTCGAGAAATCATGCTTACCTGCAAGTCCAGCTTGCCATAACTTCAAAATATATAAATGAGTTGAATTGATTAAGGGCGCCTATATAAAACAAACGATTGTTTCCCTCCTTATAAAACAATGTTGCTTTGTACAGCCCTTCAAGATGCAGATGCGTCTTTTCGGGTATTCGGAATCTGTCTTCCAGGAAAGGAAAATAGTTTCTGTACCCTGTAGTTAATATTACAGAGTCGATTTCAGCAGAGGTCCCATCTTTGAAGTATGCCTTAGTCGAATCAAAACGTTCAACAATTGGTCTTTCCTCAATACCCTCTGGCATAATGCAGGTGTCTCCTTTTGGCTTTGTTCTGTATGCCATAATCACATGTTTGGCGCCAAATTTCAGACATTGTAGAACAAGATCTTCTCCAGTATAACCAGCTCCTATCAACAACACCCTTTGTCCAGAAAATTCCCTCGCATTACGAAAGTCGTGCGAATGTAAAATACGACCTTTAAACTTTTCCATTCTAGGAAATTCAGGAAGATTAAGAAAACTGTAGATTCCTGATGCCACAATTACATGTGTAAATGTTTCTTCTAGTGTCTTGCCTGTGTTATAATCGTTAACAATGACGGTAAAGTCATCTTTGTCGTCATGGTACTTCACATATCGGACAGCAGTATTAAAATGTATATAGTCCCTAAGGTTTCGTCCATGTGCAACCGCTCTTGTAAAACGACCTTAAATGAAATACATAAGGTAATTTTTCCATTTAAACATGTTCTAACCAATACGAATTTTGGACCGTTCAAGGCACAAGAGTGAAACTGCTAAAACAGATAATCATAATCAAACTATAGTAGTTTACAATTGTTTAATAATCGACTAGCTTTTTGTTAAATGCAAGGAAAAATAATCACAGTAAGAAGTTTGCACAAATTTTTACCTTCGAGATAATCTCTCATCGCCGCACGAGGAGGAAATGACGGAGTTTGCTGACCAAAGTGCTGCTCGAACGGATAATCTGGGTACTGATTTGACTCATAAGGACCATTGCACCACATGTGATGGTACTGACTTGTATGAATAGGTTCTCCGTTCATGTCCAGACCTTCAAGTATGAAGCTTCAGTTGTTTTATTAAAACAAAAATCGTGTCAAAGAACTTGCCATATGGAGTTTTAATTTTTGAATTTGATAATCTTCATGAATTTAGATTACGTAGACCATATACTCAAAATGGCAATATTAAGGACACAAATGTATAAAGGTTTTGGCAAAGACATAACGTTCTGAGAGAATTCGAGGAGATAAAAGGTGACAAAATAGGTTTTGTTTGACAAATTACACATAAGCATTTTGTGACGTATTAATTAAAAGTGGTTTTTATCATTTATTTTTTTTTCCAAATTTTGGTTGTTGTTGTTCTTGTCTTTTTATTATTATTATTATTATTATTATATTTTATTATTATTATTATTATTATTATTATTATTATTATTATTATTATTATTATTATTATTATTAATGATAATAAGCTGTGCATAATAATGACTTTGAATTTCTTTGTTCGTGTGGTTTTAAATTTGAAAAACGTAGGACAGAGTAATTTTGATAACCATCATAGTAGAAATTTCTAAATCATTATACTGATAATTGCATTGGACTTCGTTCATTTATTATCAATATGTTTCATAGAAATCTTAATAAATAAATGATGTTTACCAATCAGACAACTAACGACCAGTCACGCAAACTTTTGTTCTTTACACAAGGTTATTATGAAAATTTGCCAAGAAATGTCAGAATTATTCACAGTCGTGGATAATAACCTTCATCAATCAAGGGGATGATACTAGTAGTAAAAAATGCTCACCTGTTTTCCAAGAAACGTTCCATAAACCCATCCACGTGCGCTGTTTCTCGTAGCAAACAATTTCCGGCATCTCCTCCATTTCAGCGAAATGAAACAAGGTTGACATACCGGACGGCCCCGCACCAATCACACATATCCTTGGTTTTGACATGCCTTAGAAACTGAAGCAATTATTTAATACACATATATGAACATAAAACGCAAATATAATCGTGTGTCAATTGACAATTCGATTATACATCATCCCCATTTCAGTAATAATGCGTAAAGCATAGTGAAAATTAGGTAAGCAATTAGACGGTTAGAATTATGCAATGCACGCCCGGAGATGAGTGGTCACATTCGCATAATCAAATTTAAAGACACGTATAGATAGATATGCTGGTGAAAATATACCGACCTTTGTAAACCAAATGACATTTTGAATGTGTGTGAATAATATGACATAGTGGGTTTAAGTGTTGTAACAGCATATTTTGACATGCTATAGGACATATTTGCGGAAAGCAAGTGCTTAAGGCTAGGTCAGATCATATTAATTGTATATGTGTGTGTAATTTTTTTTATAACATTGAGCGTGCTCCTTTAAAGGATTTAAAACATGCTCCGCGTCTTTGACCTGTGGGGCTTTTTCATTTTATTTCATAAATTATCAAACTGCCAAGGTGACATACATGCGATTCATTTAGGGAACACCTATTTCACAACTTATGAACAATATTTCAAAAAATAATGTAACTGCTTATGAAAACATCATCCCGAGGATGACTTTGCTACATATTTAAAGGAACTTTGGAAATATTGATCAAATAATTTTGATGTTAAAGCAAGATTGAATACTGTTTAAGTCAGTTTTGGGGCGATGAGACATGTTGTTTTTAGTTTAAAGTTGATTTATTGTATTTAATTAAATCGAGTCAGCTGTCATATTCAAGGGAATTTGCTGTTGAATTTCAATTATATTTAAATCTCTTACCGAAATTAAGTATTGAATACATTAAATATTGATTCACAGAGCGTGTATAGGTCAGGATGCACATTGTCGAATCATCTGTGACAATTAAGGCGATGATGATGATATGATGATGATGATAATAACATCGTTCTGCTGCTTCTCCTTATGATGATAGTAGTCTGGAAAAATATAAAAATCAAGTTATTGTTGATGGTGATGATGAGCAACTTCATTGATTGTTATGACTATGATGATTGACTATTGGGATTTGTTAAATGTAGGAAAAGGGGTATGTTTAGCACGCCCGTTTAACTCACAACGAGTGAAAAATGTCCATCGGTAAGAATGTTGTGAGCAACTTCCGTTCCTCGTTGTGAGCACCCATCTATGACGAGTGACACGATAAACAAGGTGAGTTTTTCATAATTTTTGAAGATTACAGACATTTATGTAAAATTATCGGAATGCAGTTAGCTAGCGATGTGTTTTCCGAGTATGCACATGTAAAGATATTGCCTGCTGGTGGACAATTTGATGGAAATACCGTGCGACGCAGTCACTCGGGGTAGCTGGAAAACTGGAGACAACTTCTCTTTGGACCTAATTTAACATTGAAAACGTCGATTCTGGTGACGTTTTGTGCATTCTAACCTTAAACAAATGCCCACAAGTCTTCAGCGTAAATTATTATCTGAAAGTCTTCGTAGAAACGAAGATATACTCTTTTTTTGCTTTAATCCTCGTTGTGAGCACCATAACCTCGTTGTGAGTAAGACAAGCGCAGTGCTTGTCTGGTTTAAATATGTAATTCAAATGGCAAGAATACAATTTTCAATCTACCAAAAGCAATCAAAACGTTTTTGTACAATAGTTTTTCTTTGCAATAGTTCTTCTTTTTCTTTTTTTGAAAATTATTCTTCATATTCACAAGTCATAACAAATCAGTTGAGGTAAATCAGGTATTTTATTTCGTATACTCCAGTGTGGCACGAGTGAACATCACGGGGTGTTTATGAATAATGCAACAATTTCACAATCTGTGTGATACACACATACATGTGTTTATCCTGAGCTGAAGACTGACCAAGTTATGTAAAACAAGAACTATCACGGTAAGTTGACAATGCCCCTGAAGTGGTGCTTTGGCCTTTTATATATGGACCAGATAGATTATTTGTTTTTGGACAATTAGATCTTCAATGTGAAGGTAATTCAAGGTCAATGTGAAATAAATATAGGTCAGTTGGAAGGTCTTGTCCAAAGGGGCATTGTGTCCAAATATGAGTTAATTCCACTTACTTATAAAGAAGTTATGTCCAATGTTAAAGTTTTTGAATGTTCTAGAAGGTCATTTACGGTACAAGGTAAAAAAATACAGATCAGTTTGAAGGTCTTGCCTAAGGGGTGTTGTTTCAAAATATGAGTAGAATCCGTATACTAATAAGGAAGTTATGGCAAATTTTTAAGTTTTTGGACAATTTGACCTTCAAGGTGAAGGTCATTCAGGGGTCAAGGTCAAAAGAATATAGGATAGTTGAAAGGCCTTGTCCAAAGATGTGTTGTGCCTAAACATTGTGCCAGGATATTATGGCCAATCTTAAATGTTTTTGGACAATTTGACCTTCAAGGTAAAGGCCATTCAGGGGTCAAGGAAAAAAAATACAGGTCCGTAGGAAGGTGCTAAGGGATGTTGTGTTCAAATATGAATCAAATCCGTTTACTAATAAGGAAGTTATGGCCAATGTTAAAGTTTTCGGACAGATTGACGGACTGACAGACGGACAGTTCAAAACTAATATGCCTCCCTTTGGGGTATGCACAACGTCTTGAAAACAAATGCTGCTGTGCAAAAACGTTTTAATTGCTGTGGTAGATTGAAAATAATATTTCACCACCTGAATTGCATATTAAAACCATACACGCACTGCGCTTGTCTTGCTCACAACGAGGTTATGGTGCTCACAACGAGGATTAAAGCAAAAAAGGGTATATCTTCGTTTCTATGAAGACTTTCAGATAATAATTTACACTGAAGACTTGTGGGCATCTGTTTTAGGTTAGAATGCACAAAACGTCACCAGAATCGACGTTTTCAATGTTAAATTAGGTCCAAAGAGAAGTTGTCTCCAGTTTTCCAGCTACCCCGAGTGACTGCGTCGCACGGTATTTCCATCAAATTGTCCACCAACAGGCAATATATTTACATGTGCATACTCGGAAAACACATCGCTAGCTAACTGCATTTCGATATTTTTACATAAATGTCTGTAATCTTCAAAAATTATGAAAAACTCACCTTGTTTATCGTTTCACACGTCAAAGATGGGTGCTTACAACGAGGAACGGAAGTTGCTCACAACATTTTTACCGATGGACATTTTTCACTCGTTGTGAGTTAAACGGGCGTGTTTAGGCTTTTTTTATATAAACCGCTGACTGTTGATAAGTCTATGAATATGGAAAAGGGTAGACAGTGGATATTTTTGTATATCGAGGAATAGGAGTAGGGTGATGAAGTTTTGGTTAGTCTAGGAACGGGTTGGAGTGGGTAGATAAGCATGGAGGTAAATATCAATGTCTTTTTTACTGGGAATTAAGGAAAGTATAGGAATCTGCTAAGACTAGGAATGGTGGAAAATACAGTAATGTAATCAGTCTAAGTATAGCGGGCAGATATAAGCTGAATATATATAGAGGTCAAAGGTTAGCTGAAATTATCTATATCAGAATAAAAACAAGTGAAATCAACATGTGAGTGCTATAGATTTTCATTGCTCTTTCATGTGTAGCAATGACAAAATCGGAATCTGATTTTGTAAGCTCATGTCCTATAGGAAGGCACAAGTGTTTCAGTCGCGGTCAAGTTGCCAACAAAGTATGTTATATCATTGACTTTCAACTGCAAATCTAAAGTTTTTGCTAGTGAGAAATTGGTATCTAATTTCTTGGAATATAGGTAAACTACTGGGACGCCTGCTAGGTAACTGTAGCGTACATTGGTCCTACAAGGTAGGACCTCATAGTCAGCTGATACACTCGACGTAAAAATATATGGTGTTATAGCTAAAATGTAATATTTTGGAAAAAGATAGCAATTTGAGTGCATTGTTGTAGAAGTTCAAATACGCAGAAATATAATCACGAAGGTGTAAATATGCACTTGATCTGTCCGATAGGGGAAAAGTGTAATGGTGTTAAAATAGTAAATTACAAGAGCGATCAGTAATCACATGTGTCGCCTCATGATGGCCAATTTTATGTTGGGACAAGTTTTGTGACAGACGGACAGACCGACGGACAGTGCACAACTAGACTTGGTACTGACCATTCTTGTAAAGTTTGGATAAAATTGCACCAGTAGTTTTTGAGGAGTAGTCCGGACAAGCTTTTGTGTATCTGGCAACACACAAAAAAACACCTTTTTATCAAAGGGCCATAACTCGGCCAAAAATCATTCAACCGGAAAACCCGTGCAATATGCGCAAGGACTTGCGCTACAGATCAATCCTGTACAGTTTAATTGAAATTGCATTAGTGGTATAAGAGAAGTAGTCCGGACAAACTTTAAAAATAAAAATTATTAAAAGGCCATAACTCTGACAAAAATCATTGAACCGGATAATACTGACAATATGCACAACAAGACTTGGTACTGATCATTCCTGTAAAGTTTGCATGAAATTGCACCAGTAGTTTTTGAGGAATAGTCCGGACAAGGTTTTGTGTATCTGGCAACACACAGAGAAAAACACCTTTTTATCAAAGGGCCATAACTCGGCCAAAAATCATTCAATCGAAAATCCCGTGCAATATGCGCAAGGACTTGAGCTACAGATCAATCCTGTAAAGTTTCAATGAAATTGCATTAGTGGTATAAGAGAAGTAGTCTGGAAAAACTTTAAAAAATAAAAATTATTAAAGGGCCATAACTCTGACAAAAATCATTGAACCAGAAAATGCTGAAAATATGCACAACTAAACTTGGTACTGATCATTCCTGTAAAGTTTGGATGAAATTGCACCAGTAGTTTAGGAGGAGTAGTCCGGACAAGTTTTGTGACGGACAGGCGGACAGACAGACGGTCAGACAGACGGCGGAGAAGTGATCCCTATATGTCGCCACTACTCCGTAGAGGCGACACAAAAATTAGGTATGCGATATACTATAATCAATTATGTGAGTGTGTGTGCTTTTATTTAATTCGTGGATTGTCTGTTTATGCAAATAGATCTAGTGTAATGTAGAAACTTGCAGCACAGGAAACAAAATTTAATTGAATCTTGAATCTCTGGATTCACATACCCATTTTATCCACGAAAAAAAATGCTGTGCAAATAATAATGATTTTGCAGTACATCATATTTCAAGCTATACAAAGATAAAAAAATCAGTATATGTTCTCATTTGACTCTAGACTATTGCACCTTTAAATTTATTGTCAATTAAAGGACCGTGTCGAATATATTGCCAATTAAAGGACCGTGTCGAATCTATTACGATTACATGTTGGTGATAATTTAGTGTCATTTGGTTTACTATGACAAAACATTTTACAATAAGCGCTAAACTCATCAGGGAATAAACATTTAATATACTCTAAACCCGTTGTTTAAACGTTATAAAACTCATATCTACCATTTCTAAAGAGGGGGAAAATAGACATTTCTGGGGTAAAGTGTGTAATTAATAGATATATAGCTTTGACAGCGCTGTCTTCGTCCAATAGAATTCTGCATTGTTCTCCATATTAAATGATAAATCTGATAATATCAAATAGATGTGTTTTACCAGTATTAAATCTTCAACTGTAAGATTTTATCATATTTTCTACAATCAAAAGATAATAAATAAAAATATAATCAAAACAGTTTACATTTATTTATTTCTTTTAAAGAAATACACTACACAACAAGACAGAAATAGGTTATGCATTTTATGTACAACTTGAAAATATGAAATGACATAATATTACAATGGCTAAGACAAAGAACAAAAAAGTTAAGAATGCTTGTTTTGTTTTTGTTGGTTTGTTGTTGTTGTTTTTTTTGTGTGTTTTTTTTGTGGGTTTGTTTGTGACTGACTTGTTTGTACTTAAATATAGGACAGTTTCGTGGTTGCTTGAATGTATGAATCTTGCAAAACGGATTAAGTATTAGTAGGCTTCGCATATAAATACGAATTCTCTTTAATAAATACGTCACAGCTAATCAAAACAAGTATAGGTTAGAGTGCATATTGGATGTCTTCGTAAATAAGAAAGCTAAAAAGGAGCGGAGCTTGCGAAGTGACTGTAGCTTTCTTATTTACGAAGAACATCCAATATGCACTCAAACCGGCTTAGTGATCCGCCCACTTGCGTTTTATAATATAAAACGTCCAGTTTATATAAAAGCTGTTCTATTAAGATTTGTAACTTGAAAATTTGAAAAATCCTCGTCGGTGATTGGCTTAAAAAATGGCGAGCACTAAATAAGAATGGCTTAAAAATTATAACAATAAAGGCTTCTTCAGCAAAATGATAAATGTTTCAAAGTCATTGCACTTAGTTATTATGCCCGTCTCCATCAAAACGCTTATCATTCTGTTTGCTATATAATTATATTCTTTGATTGATCGGGTGAGTTTTCATGACCTCCTCCACATTAATTGATTGAAAGATTTAATGTAAACAATATTTTCATACGAGTTTAAAGACAAACGGGTGCAATAACTGTTAACTTTGGATGAATTAGTATCCTGTAATTTGCCTCTTTATATCGTGCCCCGTTCTATTCTGTCCAGCGCCTTCCAGTTGGTCCTTTGTTTCTATATATGTTAAAGGGACAAACAGTATTGTTTCAATTTCCGTCATATGTCTTTGTACTCTTTCTTTATTCACTACTATAATGTGATAATTAAATTTATACATCAAGATATAGATTTGACACTGAAAATGCATGTATATACTTACGTGCTCCGAATACATAAAGAGTATAATAAAATAACTAAAAGTTTGACCCAATATTTTTTCCCTTCAAAATTATGTAGGACAGAAGTAAATAAGCGTGAATATCACATTTTTAGTTATTTGTTCTATTTGCATTTCAAAAATGCCTCAATGCTATCGTCATAGTTTAGCATAAATGGAGTATTTTGTTTCGGGTCTATTGTACCAGTATGTGTGCTTGCATGACATTGATCCCTGTATTTTGCAAGTCCAAACTCCTTTCTGTCTTTGACCATCTTATTGAGAACTTCTTCATTTTTCTCAATATTACTATGGTATCCTGATAATTCACCCAGGTGTGCTATTAATTCAGTTTGGAAATGAATCACTTGTGATTCGGAAGTGCAGGCATTTGCCCGTTTAATCCATTGTTGACTATCGGCTTGCATCTCTTTCTTTTCCTTTGGTTCATCTTCCAATTGACCCATAATGTATCTGAAAGTTAACATTTGAACAGTTGTGTTTGTGCATACACTTAAATCAACGGTTATCATAATTATTTCACATAGTTTATCTCCTACATTTCTAAATGTAAATAAAGCTATAAATTTGGTGGCGGCTGTAGATTGTAAAATTATTCTTTATAATGTATTTATAATTATCAAAGATATATAATACCGAGAATGAAAGAACTTTGTCAGTATATTTTATCTAAAGCGAGTTAGCGTGCATGAAATCATCACCAAACCTATGAAACACTGCAGCGGAATTTCCATGAATATACCATTGCAACAAGGTGTGCTAGTTTACCTGTAAGATGTACTTAATAGGATATAAAGATTTTTTCTCAATTGATTACGGTATGGTCTAAAATCATCAAAACACCACCACACCGTAAATCCAATAGATCAGGATATTTAATTTGAATCTTTATAATTAAAAACTGACTTTAGAGAAATCAAACTTACCTGCTAGTCCAGCTTGCCATAACTTCGAAATATATAATTGTGTTGAACTGTTCAAGAGCACCTATATAAAACAAACGATTGTTTCCCTCCTTATAAAACAATGTTGCTTTGTACAGCCCTTCAGGATAAAGGTGTGTCTCCTCCGGTATTCTAAATCTGTCTTCCAGGAAAGGAAAATAATTCCTGTACCCTGTAGTTAATATTACATAGTCAATTTCAGCAGAGGTCCCATCTTTGAAGTATGCTTTATTCGAATCAAAGCGTTCAACCATTGGTCTTTCTTCTACACCCTCTGGCATAATGCAGGTGTCTCCTTTTGCCCTTGTTCTGTATGCCATAGTCACATGCTTCGCGCCAAATTTCAAGCATTGTAGAACAATATCTTCGCCGGTATACCCAGCTCCGATCAACAGCACCCTTTGTCCAGAAAATTCCCTTGGATTTCGAAAGTCGTGTGAATGTAAAATACGACCATTAAACTGTTCCATTCCAGGAAATTCCGGCAGATTAGGAAAACCAAAGATTCCGGAAGCCACAATTATATGTGTAAATGTTTCTTCTAGTGTCTTGCCTGTGTTATAATCGTTGACAATGACGGTAAAGTTATCTTTGTCGTCATTGTATTTTACATATCGGACAGCAGTATTAAAGTGTATATAGTCTCTAAGGTTTCTTCCATGTGCAACCGCTTTATTAAAACGACCTTAAATGAAAGACATAAAGTAATAATATTAGTTACATCAGAAAATGAGTCAGATATTGAATAAGACTTTAATCTTTTATATTAGGTGGAACATTAAACTAAACAAATTTACTTTTTATGCAAAGAAACGTTAAAAAGACATTTTAACCTAGTACTAAATGAAAAGGGCGCCAAATTATAATACAACGTGACGTCATTTACGACGTCACATCAGTAAGTTGGTTTCCAGTACTGTGAACGCTTGTATTTCACTGAACCAACGCAACAGGCTCAAATATTCAAAACAGTGAAATTATCAAATTGATTCAGTTTTTATTTCACTGATATATTTCTATAAACCACCGAAAGCATGTAATAAAAACTCTTCTAACCAATACAAGAGTACACAATGAAACGTCCCGAACTGAAAAATGTAAGAAAAGGAAACTTACCCAAGCCTTACAATGCCTTAGGAGTTTAAAAGTGTGTATGAATCTGCTGGTATTTTCATTAAATGATTCTTGAAATGTTGAATAAAAAAAATATTACAATAATACCTTCGAGATAGTCTTTCATCGCGGCACCGGGTGGAAATGACGGGGTTTGTTGACCAAAGTGCTGCTCGAACGGATAATCTGGGTACTGATATGCCTCATATGGACCATTACACCACATATGATGGTATTGACTTGAATGAATAGGTTCTCCGTTCTCGTCCAGACCTTCAAGTATAGTAGTTAAAACTTTTTTTCTTCGTGTCAAATTGTCAGATAAGTCATCTATTGTCATATGAGAGTTTTGAACTTTGATATTTTTTATAAATAACATGTATACATGTATAACTATATGTTATCAACATGGCAGAATTAAGGACGTAAGTGGCGGCGTGGCCGAGTGGTTAATGCGTCGGACTAGTAATCTTCTTGGGTTTAAACTCTGTCAGGGGTAAGCCGTAGAAACTTTCTTGAGCAAGAAACAATACATTCATTGCTTAATACTGGTTGGTTCCAGAAGCGGATCCAAGAGTGTTTCCACTACAATCGAACTAAAATAATTGTGTATAAACTAAGGGCGTAATTGTATATAATTTGGTAGGAATGCATGCATATGAGCGACACCAAGACTTTTGGACTAGTTAAAAGCTGACAAATTCCACTTAAACTTTATATAACGAATTTATTCAAAGAACCATTACAAATGGTCTTCATGTTTTGGAAAAATCAATAATATTATACTCTAAATTTCTTTGTAAATGTGGTTTCGAATTGAATACCCGTACTTCGATGCATTTTATTCAGCACCATTGCAAAAAATATTTATGCTAATAATTGCACATTTTTTATATTTAATCAAGCAATTTCTGAGAAACCTAAATAAATAATATTAAACGTAACATCGATTTTGAATAGCATAAGTTTTACTTGAATGCATTTAGTAAATTGTCAACATATGACTAGTTTAACATTAGTTAACTCTTAAAGCTATACAGGAAATATGTTAAAATTTATCTACACTGTGCCACGGTTAAAAACATCATCATCAATTAAAGGAATGATAAAACAAAGGCTCACCTGTTTTCCAAGAAACGTTCCATAAACCCATCCATGTGCGCTGTTTCTCGTAGCAAACAATTTCCGGCATCTCCTCCATTTTAGCGAAATGAAACAGAGTTGACAAACCAGACGGTCCGGCACCTATCACACATATCCTTAGTTTCGACATCTCTTACAAATTGAAGCAAAAACTTAAAAACACAAATATAAATATTAAACTGTATGTGAGTATGTTCTTATATCAATTGATATATAGAACTCTCTTTAAAGTAATATTATGTAAAGGGTCGTGAAAAATTAGGTTATGATTATGTAGGTTAGGTTAAGGGGTCAATGACATCTTTATCAATGAGTTCATTTTGTCTGTCGAATTTACCTGTATTAATTTACCTCAAATACGTATTTTAAATAAACCTTGGGCGATTCAATGTACACATCACTCACTGATACCATATGGTGTAGAACGCTATATGACGCATGATGACGCACTTGTAAATGATTGCATTGCAGAGACTGACCCTTGATGAGAGATCATTTCGTCAAAATCAAATAAAAAATACGAGTAGATATTGTGATGGAAATATACAGACGTTTGCAAAACATGTGACATTTTGAATGTTTGTGCAGAATATACTATTTTATTAACAATATTTTAAGGACTAAAACTGCATATTTTGACCACAGGCACGAGTATCGGACCTGGGAAGAAAAAATATGACCAGATTGATAAAAAAAACCTGTGTTCATCTTAAAAGTGTAAAAAAAAAATGTAAATGATGACCCCCTTTAAAAATATACTATAAGTTAACTTATAGTACATTTTTAAAGGGTGTCATTATTTACATTTTTTGGGAGTTTTTTTGACACTTTTAAGATGAACACAGGTTTTTTTTTATCAATCTGGTCATATTTTTTCTTCCCGGGTCCGATACTCGTGCCTGTGATTTTGACATGACATTGCTATACTTATGCTATGATGTGGAAACCAAGATAAATCGCTTTACATGTATATGACATTAACTTCCTACAGACTCACAAAAGTGTCTATGTTTCGCGGGCCATATTTCTTTAGTGAGTAAATTACAGTACCGTCAACGGAAGCTTTCTACCTATCGCCGAGGGCAATCCGAAAATGACATTGGATAAATTGGTGGGTCATGGTTACGTCAAGAAAAATTGTACTTTTTACAAAAATCAGTAGAGTTTATATACAGAATGGACAACTTATTACACTGGCTAAACCTAGGTCACGCGGGCTTTTAGCGGTAATGTTTCATATGCATGCAATGTGCCTTATATTGTTGAAAACGAGGTCTCTGTGCAAGCTGTTGCAATAACAAATTCGCAACTAGATCGTTCCAATGGGTAGGTAGCCATTGATTCACGAATAAAAATGTGCTTTTTACGAATATTTGTAAAGTTTGTTGACAGGATGTTAGATTCCAGGGCGAACTTCCTGTCTTAAATCTTGTCATTAACAAGATATTCCAAGCTATTACACTGGTCGATCAGAAAACAAACTTGAACTAATGTGTAGGAGACTATTGTTCACATAAAATGTTGCATTTTACAAACTTTCTTATAAGAGTCCATGTACACAATGAGCATGTTACCGCACAGGTTATACCTTTGCCACGCAGGGAAATAAGGGACCATGTACCTTTTGGTGTGTGCCATCTTTGTTATTTAGAGGTAATGTCTAAACGCCTTATTTCCGGCCATTGTGTACATCTTCGGGCCATTATGTCATAGGCAGGAGACTCACGGATATAACACGTACTGCCCAAATCCGCAACGAAATTAGACCATTAATTCGTCCAGAAAATGATGTTTTTTTACGAAATAGATGTACGGAATGGGAAATTTCATCAAAAATTCATCAAACCTGCTTATACCTTTGTCACGTTGGCATCTGTCAGATGGACAATTTATTCATGCAACGACACGTGTCTTAAATACATAAATGACAGTCTCAGAACTATTGCATTGACCCTTGTGCAGCGAAATTACACCAATTTGTAAGCTAAAAAGGCCTCCAGATAATGGCCCTTTTTACGAAAATACATAGATTTATTTATTTTTAATAATAATAATCACATCGGTTAACACCTATACAAAGCGGGCATATTGCGCCCATGTTTCTTAAGCGAGAGTCATGTGCTTTATATTGTTGTAAACGGGAGAGTCTGGGCCATTGCAACGATATGGAACCAGTGGTTAGGTCAAGATTGCCTCATTAACAATAGCTTTCTTTTTTACAAAAACGAATAGCGTATGTATACAGAATGAACGAATCATCGTATCGGCTAACAGCAATGACAAACAAGCAACGGGTGGTCACAACCCTTGTGCGTGCGTTGTAAGCCTTACATTGTGGTAAGAGCCAATGCACTATCCAATCTGCAATCTAGATATCGGACCCATTGTAGCCACGAGTTCTTCCAGTCCGGCTATTTAAGCTATTTTAAAGTGCATTAAAAAGTGTAATCACGGCACGCGCTCGCGTGATGTCATCAATTAATGTATGTTTACTTCTCCATTAAATATACACCTGCGTGCGCACTTTTCATGCAAAATTTTGGTATGATAATTATTTTCATTAATCGTTTTGTTGGCTATCATTTATTGATGTTTTGTTATATTGTAGATTATTTCTGTTTAACATACTACATGTATTACATAAAATAAGTATTCGGTCCATTATTTCTACTTGTCATGCAGCAGTTTAAAAGTTCATTGTCCGTCCATTTAATAACATTATTTCTGCTTTCTTTCACCATCCGCCATTACAATACGACCATTGATACACGAACAAGTAGGTTTTGTATTTCACTTTAAATGCGAAATAATGATAAATGTTATACACGAGCCTTAATAATGAACAAAAACTTTCTTTCATGTAATAGTAAACCTGTATAACTCATTTTCTTTAAACTATTGATTTTTAAATCGACAAATTAGTCAATTACATTTAGGCAATGCAAATTTAATGTACAATTTACAGGGTATAAATTATCAAATCAATAACAAGAATCTTTAGAACGATATTGAAATATATAATCCGTTAAAATGTATATGAGATGTAGAGGGTATTTAAGTTTCTTCTATAGATACAGGATTTATTTTCATCAAGTGGTATGAAAATAAATAATACACGAGTGACAGTAGCTTGAATTTTCTGTTTATTATATATTTTTTCTCCATTTTAACCATATGAATAGGAAGAATTCCGTATTGGCTGAATTTAGGAGAAAGTACATGTAGTCCGACAACACACCCGTGAAAATACGGAAAATATGTTTCACTGCAGTGAAAAATAAATGTTTACAGTGAAAATACGGGAAATAAAAATACGCATTTTATTTCAGCAATATTTCTCAATATTTCATTCATAAATTTATAATAATAAGAGGGTATTTTTTCGTTTGCGTGAAATATGGAATATATTTTCACGAAACATGATAAAATGCCACATATTTTCACGAGCCGGTACGGCGAGTGAAAATATGTGGCATTTTATCATGCTGAGTGAAAATATATACCATATTTCACGAAAAACGAAAAAATAACCTTTTTATTTAATTTCATTATCGAAGAAAATGGTAACGAATCCCCTTGCTTGCTACCAACTGCAATTGTACAGCGCGCAGTAATTTATGCGTAAGCACGCGCTATTTGGCGCTACATTGTGACGTCATGTAAACAACTCTTTAAACGTCTGTACAGCGTTAATTACTGAATTAAAGATATTGGTGTTCGGATTAATTTTCTTAGTTAGACCATTTTCTATCATGCTAGATAGTTTTCAAAACAATATTCAAGAAAAAGTTGTTTTGTATTCATCAGATTTTTCAAACAAAACGGCGAAAGAAGTCCCTTAAAATAAATATGAGTTTTGACTCCGCCCACTTTCATATTTATATTTCATATTTATTTTAAAAAAATATGAAATATATTTGACTGATATAGCACCATATTTCATGGGTGAAATTAAATAAAACGTCATATTTCACTGATTAATATCTTTATTTAATGCTTTATTTAATGTAAGGGATATCGTTCACTGCATGTATATCACTCAAACGCCCTGTATACCAAGCACTATTTATCTCTCACTCAGTACTTAAACTATAAAAAAAACCTGTTAGTGATATTAATGATAATTCAAATAAATTTCTCTAATTCTGATAGTCTATAATTAACACTTTGCATTTTCTACTCTGTTTTGTTCTCCTTTGTTGTTATAACGTAATAAGACGTATATGGCATATCTAAATATTAATCTCAGACAGTAAACCAAATATCATAGTTTCAATAGCCTTACTGTTAAGTTGATGAAGAATTACCTTATAAAAAACGATTTCTTTTCATTTCTTTATATAACGTGACTCTTTGATTTGATTTAACAATTACAAACTACATGTATTACAGTAGACATTTAATTAAAACTTCGATAAGGGAAATCAAATCATTATTATCGATAGAATAGTGATCTAAATGCAAATTCGATTTTGATTAACATAAACAGAGCCTTCATGTACACATACTCAAAACGGATAAAAATAAAAAATAACAAACATTTACTATGCATTTGTTATTACCAACGACATGCTATTAAATACTAGAGAAAAACGCAATTAAGATTGGCTAGTGAAAGATTAAATAAATTAAAAGAGTTGGTAACACGGGGATTTAATTGTTTTAACATTCAGTTTGACAATGTCCAGCGCGTGTCTTGTGTCGAAACATGGGCTTGATGAATTCAATCCAAAGTTTTCTAAGGGGAGGAAAAGACAAATAAAGGATGTGTTTGGAATGGACGAAGACATAGACTGCTATACGAACGACAGAAGGCTAAATTACGACATTCTGAAAATCGGTAATGAGTTTGGAGGAAATAATTTGGGTGATTACGATGATGATTGCATACAGCTCACGGACTATAGGTTCGCAGAAAAAGTTGATAAAAGCAATGGACGCCCAGGAATGCAACATCCGACAAAAGTGTATGGTGAAGTAACAAGGTAAGTTTAGTCTTCAATTTCAATTTATTCAATAATTCTATCCAGATCATGCAAACATGACAACATGAGGTTTACAATTACTAGTTCTTGAAATAAAGTAGATTGTTAATTTGTACTAAAAATAGTGTTTAACAATTACCAACGAGCACTAATTTCACTAAGTGTTCCTGTCAATGCAAAATAAAATTTTGATCATTATAAGTGTAATTACAGTGAGTCTACGCAAGAAAACTTTCTGTTATTTGTGTCATTTTGCGCCATTCATAATTGCTGTTCCCCTGTATAGAATGATAGATCTAAACCATAATGATACAGAAAAAAAGTTAAATTGAATCGGAAGTTCTAGATAAAGCAGCCCGCGCCCTGTCAAAATTTGAATCTACTTGATCAGCAGTGTTCGAATTGATATCTTTATATTAGCCGTAACATTTTATTTTGTACAGAGGAACTCAAATAATTTTTTTAAGCATTAATATGATGATGGCAACAAAATCCCAGAATCTACCTACGTCACAAGTGCAGACCAATATCAACCGGCACATCCATGCCATCTAATCATGGTCTGCACTGCTCCTTATTCGGTCAGTACATATTTTGAAATACTTGGGTCTCCCTTAAAAGATGGACGGTTTTGACTTGATTTGAAAGATGGACAAAAACTTAACTTGGCGATTAAACTTTCACCGGAAACTGATTAAAGATCTAACCAATATGATTATAAAATTCCACGTGTAAGCATGAAAATATTTCACAGTGGCATATTTCTGGCAACAGTTAATTATCACGAAAATAGTCTTACTAACTAGTTTAGTTTAGTGACGGACTTAAATTGACAATTAATTAAAATTCGTGGTTCAGTTTTATGAAAATGCTACAGAAAAAGGACGCAATATCATTTAATCATGTCGACAGTTTGCAATAAAATTAACATTACCTTAGAGTCGCTCAAGTTCGGTAAAAAATTCTGTATAGTTGGTGTAACATGTACATGTATATGATGGCTGATTAATTTAGTGCCATGTCGTAACCACTTTGTCGCCTGGCGCCCCGCGGAGCGAAAACACGACATGGCACAAATCAGCCACCATAGTTGCATGTTTATACATCTATACATGTACATGTACATAAAGAAATAAAACTAGGAATTAACTATAAAGTCAATGTCTTTTGTAACGTTATGGATATCGATCATGATATGAAATTATTTTTCTTTATTTCAACATATATAGCACAAGGAACATTTATCACGATTTAATATATCCACATACAGTATGCATACAGTATATGAATTTGAACATGTCAAGTAAACCATTAATTGCTTCCCATTATAAATATGTTATTATTGTCGTGGTAAAACAAAGTAACATATTATTATGTCTGTCCGATTTTATATAGTGAACAGGTGAAAGTCAGAATTTCAATGTAATTTACATTTTCCCATAATTCCTTTCAATTTTAGCAGTTTCCTATATGCAACAGTATTAATGCATTTATTCCATCTTCATGATCTTGCTTGATGATATTCACACTGGCCAGTTCTAAGCGGTGGGTCCATCGCAGCGGCGGTGGAGGATTCTTCGCAGAAGCGGTGGATAAAAATGGCCAGTGTGATATTGGAACATACATATTATGCTTGCTTCCATACTTCTTAATGACAATGGAAACCTACGTACATGTACGTATTGCTGAATAACATCGTGCATGATGATTACTGAATGCCTTATCATGTAATTGCAACTGCATATGTTCCTTTCTGAACCATCTAACCGGCATATTTTAATATGCTGTATGTTTTATTGCACCGTTCGGTGCAAAGGTCGGCGTACGTGTATTATGTTTGGCGTTTCTTGTACTTATATTTTAGATTTATATTAATCATAAACATTTCCCAGTATTAATATAACTGTTGGTCAATCATCATAACAATTAATGTCAGTTGATCATCTGCATGAAATATATTTACATATATTATAATGTAATTAATTAATTCAGCTCAACTTCACAATGAAAAAATGTATAAGGTCGATCAATTCAGCTCAATGAAGTCGGGTAGGCCTATCATTAATGTAGTGTGAACTGTTTATACTGTCCGATATTTCCGAATAATATTTTTGGTGGATAGTGCAAGAGACATGCCCAAATCCTGGTTCTTTAACTTTCCAAGTGTTTTTAAAAGCACCTACCGGTACCTCGCTTTAAAATCTCATCCGAAAGACTGATTAGTAACTTTAGTTTGTAACCAAGTGCTATTTTTAAGGTTTTTGCTATTTTTTAAAAAAGGTAACTTTGTTGGCCTTATTTAATTTTAATTTTTACTTTGTGTAATTATGTTTCCTTAACCACATTTGCTATTTGCTTAACCATAACGTTTCCCTCCTAAAGTTAGGGTCACTTAAGGTCATTCTTTGTGTTAAAAAAGTTGTTGGTCATTGTAACATGTAAATGTGTTGGTTTTATATTATTAATAAAAATTTAAATTAAAAAATTGGTATTTGTATGTTTTATTCATTTGTTCTTAAAAGTTCTAATGTCAACTAAATAAAAACTTATAGTAATTAAATACAGTTGTGAATTTAATAAAAGTTATTTTAATAAATTTGTATTGTTCTTAAGTGTTAAAATTCAAAATGGCAGCATATGTTCTTATCTTATAGTTATTCCTAGAAATCACTAGGCCAGCCAGCCCTAGAATCGAGCCCACGCTGTCGAGATTACAAATCTCGTGCTCAAACCGGTTGCTCATTCCGTGCAAATGTACTAGTATATAGATTTATTTTTCCCATATCCATTCTATCGACTCATAATTCGGTAATCCTTATTATCAGGACAGTCCAAACTTCTTTATGATAGCAAAAAAGATGTACCGGTACCACAATTTTGAAAAAAATCCTAGATTTTCATAAAATTCTCATTAAATTTGTCCTTTTTTTTCAGACCATGGACACCAGTATTTGCTATGCTTGAGCATAAATATATAGACAAGAAGGTAGGTAACTGTGCAATAAATTTCATTGATAGCCTCCCTTTGTGCTTAGACTGTATATAACTTATTTCACTGTCGGACGTAATAAGAAATTCAAAATTGAATACCAGTCGTGTACCACGTGACATATTGATTACTGTCGCCAAGGAGATTGGACTCGATTTCCCGATTATTTTGATTGATCGCTGGGATAAACAATAGATCTAGTTTTTTAATTGTAAAATAAGGCTTTACGAAAATGGCGACCGACACTTTGAATTATCAAAACCCGTGGGAACACACAGCACCGGGTGTACTGGGTGTAAATCGGGATACCATGCTGCAAAATGAACTTCTTCTGAGGGTGAGTAAGGTTATCACATTATTTCGCGAGCTACCTCAGACATATCTGACATTATGAAAATAATAAAGTGTTCTGTATGTTTTATATTTTTAACATTTGAACAGTTTCTTGTATCATTCTTTATATCATTTTCTGCTTTTATGCTGTTGAATAATTGAAATTTGAATATTTTTATCCAAATTAAGGTCTCTGTTTCCTTGTCAACATATCTTTTTAAGAAAGCCTTTTGTTCAACTTTTTTGTCACGAATAAAGACTATCAACTGGTCAACTACATGTATGTTTTGAAACAACATATGTTGAGATAGAAAAATGTAAAATAATAATAATAATTGAGTCAGTCATTATAAGCTCATTTATAAATTTTAAAATAGCCAGTAAAACATTTGGAACATGACTACATTGACGTTTACTGACCCTGGAAGACAACCAATCTTGGCAATAGCTTGCATATTGGAGACATCTGCCACCACACCCCCACATTTTTACTTTTTTTATGTCTAATACCAGACTTCCCGAAATACCTCGATCCGACAGACATGTCTGATAAATTTTGATTAGGTCCGAGGATTTTTTATTCTGGATCCCTCCCACTGTCCGGCTTTTATCCTAGTCACATGAATACAAAATGGCGTCGCTAAAGGAAAATAATGAAAAACTACTTCAGAGGAGCGCGCAGAACATCAGTAAAAGAATGAAAAGAATAGACCTGAGACAAAATTTAATGAAAATGGAAGCAGGACCATGAAATTCGTTGGGGAATGACAGGGGGGAGATGAAAATGAGCTGTACGGACTATGCCGATTTTTACGGCGAAAAAATTAAAATCGAAAAGTGTCTTAGAAACACAAACACAAGTTTTCCTTTGATTTTGATTAATTTTATTCGATCTGACAGATTTGGTTTCGGTCCGCCAGATTTTCATGGTTTGTCAGACCGAATGTCTGACACTTTTTTTTAACTTTCAAGAAGTCTGAATACTACAACAAAATTCAGAATTACACCTTAGTAACAGAATAATATCATCATATAGTGACAGAAACATAGGCACATTTGTTTATAAATTGATGGATCAATTTTGATTCTACTGCACAAAATTTAAGCCTAGCTTGTGATTTTAATAAACTTTTCTTGATCATGGTGGCCAGCACCACATTGACTCGATCTGCATTTGCCAGCTGAGTGCTATTTTCTTTTATTCTTTTTTTCAAAATCTGAAAACACTGAATATATAAAATATACTTGGCCAGGGATTAATTAATTAATTATTATTATTATTACAAGTTATATCTTATAACCTATTGGAAGCTACCATTACTTAAATGTTTCATTGATTTTTATTGTGGTTTATAGACTGAACTTGGAAAACCAAAAAGAAGAGGTATCATTGTACCAGCTGGGTTAACTTACGGCCGTCCTAATGGTATGAGAGATGGTGGATCATCAGAAGGTATCTTTTAATATATATACTTTAGACGTGCTTGTCATAAATAAGAGGGGCGTCTGTGGCCTAGTGGTTAAGGTCGTTGACTTCAAAACAATTGCCCCTCACCGTGGGTTTGAATCCAGACAGGGACTCTGGATTCATTCATGTCAGAAGTTATTCAGCTAGCTTACTGACCGTTGGTAGTTCTACTCAGGTGCCAATTTATGCCTGTAATAACGCATGGAAGGGAACCAGTAAGGTCTTCCTCCACCAGTTAAGGTGGATCATTGCCAATTATGACCTATACTGTGTTGATATGCAGAAAATTCAATCAAACAACCAAAAATAAAATTAGTCTTTAAGAGTTTCAAATTAATTGAACTGTTAATGGAACGATTGCAATTGTTATTCAATTCGTTTTTAAACGGCAATTACTTGTGACGGTCTAATTGACGGCCAATGACCATGAAAAATATTTGTTTGTTTGTTTGTACACATCAAACCTACTCGCTAATTACACAGGTGAGAATGCCCGTAGGGGCAATTGTTTGTCACGGCCGTTTAATAGATACTTTAACACTGAATTTTGTACATTTGGGCCGACATTTAGTGGCCGCTGGCCGCGATATAAAATCGTCGTTTAATGGAATTAACTTATATAGTAAAAATCATCGGGAGGGATTTTATGCGGTCGCTTAATAAAAAAGTCGCTAAATAAAGGTGGACGCAAGTACGATGCCGACTGTATCTTGATTTAGTGCCCAGGTTTTTTTTTTAATGATTTATGTTAGATCTGATCTAAAGATAATAGTCGAGTTGACTGATGTATATAATATAAGCCTGACTTTGTAGAACTATTTACACTATATAAGTCAAAGAGTCCAGGGTTTTACGGGACGCAGAATTTTGCGTCCCTATACGCATAAATTTTGACATGTACGCATATAAGTTATCCACTTGCGTCCAAGTGTACGCACAAAAATAATCCTAGACAATAGAATTATTATTGTTTATGGCCTGACATGATTTTATCTCTTTCTTCTCAAAGCTCACAAAATTCCATTTAAATCTAATACAGCGAGCAGAAAATGCTTGCATTGTTTATTTCGGAAGTTAACATAATTGAAAACTTGGGGTTTGGAGCTCAAAACGCCTTTAAAATCCAAATAAAATGCATATTTGTCAATCCCAGCACATGTACTGATCATATATATCAAAAAATCTTAATATATGCCGTTTTGAAAAAAAATCATATTTCAACAACTATAATAATACACGTGTATTATTATAGTTGTTGAAATATGTGTTATTATAGTTGTTGAAATATGATTTTTTTTTCAAAACGGCATATATTAAGATTTTGAAAGTGCCCGCTGCAGAAACTGATGACGTTTATCGTGCAAGCTACAGTAACTGATGACGTTTACCGTAAAATCTATTTTAGGTAGCTGTTTTTGGTTTTTCTGTTGCTATATTTAGACGGACTATTTATAACAAGCAATTACTATTGGTAAGCGTATCCAATGTCGATGCGAATGTATTTTGTACATGAACGGCGATAATAAAAAAGGCAGTGCTTTTTGCAAACTTATTTTCATAGTGTTATAGAAATTAAGTCACTGGGTATGTTATTATCGTTGGTGTTATAAATATAATGGTTTCGGCAAACTTAACTTTTGACTGGGACATCAAGTATGTCCCAGCTTATGAGGAGGTGCAAAAGCGGTTTCTATATGATATTTTTAAAAACGCAACATATTTAGCTGACTGGTCTGTAAAGTTATATATTGTGTGTTTACTAGTTCAGCTAAAATATTTACAAATAGATCAGTACAAATTTTCAGTCTGTTGGTGTAATCACCTTATCAATAACAAAATATGCTACTAAAACTTGACATTCCAGCCACTCAAAGACTTATAAGCCTTGGAAATAGCACAAAGGGCTACTAAAGGGCTATAAAAAAAACCTAGTGATAAAAGATATTGAAATCATATACTTCTTATGAAAACAGTACAATATACATGCATATCTCTTACAGGGTAAATAAATGATTTTAAGCAAAATAGAGTGGTCTTCATAGTCTTTTATAGTGAAAATAATTTTGGACCCCTAAAATTCAGGCCTGGACCCCTACTTTTCTAGGCTGTGCATCCACTGGACCCCTAAAATTTCAAAGAGATGTAAAACCCTGAAAGACAATAGAATTAACAGACAGTTAAACATTTTCTCCTTTCATACAATAAAGTCTTACAACCGATATAAGAATTGATGCAATGATTTTTGTATTTTCACCTTATGTAGCACTTCATGGTTGGCCAACACTTACCAACACAACTTTGCCGTTTAAACGAAAAGAAAAGAAAGCAGACAGAGATTTTATGTCACTGAACAGAGCTGCTGTTTCTGCTGGTAAGTTTTGATTTTGTTCAGAAATATCAAATCTTAGAAGACGATAGATGTTATCTGGACCTCAGCAAATGTGGGTTTATCCAAGCTTATCTCCCGGTACAAACAAACTTTTTCTGTTAAAGCTTCTTGGTGCACTACCAGTCAAAATAGATAACCTGCTGCAGTTATTTTCAAAGCTGTAACTTTAAAAGTCTGTTTACACCCACAGATAAGTGGGGGGGGAAAAAAACCAAAATATTCTTAATTGCAAAATTAGTCTATTTATTGCCTTATTTGAAAGTTCAGCATAATTGTATAACCTTAAGTCATTTAAATTGATTGAGTTAATTAACCTTGCCATGTAGATTTATAACCAATTTATGATACTAGTTTTTGTAAAGAGAATTTATCATTTCAAACACTTCATGTTTACTGCTACAGTGAAATTGTAAATTTTTGTATGATTATTTGCTTACCATGTAGTGATTGGTTATTTAGGAGTGGCAAAATCTGATTTAGACTTTCTTATCCATGTAATCAGAAGGATTCCTTTACTTGTCTGTAATGGTATGATATTTATAAAATAAATTCAGAAAAAATTTCAATTTGTCAATACAGGCTATTGGACAGCCTTGACATTTATACAGACTATTTATTTTGCTTCCTCTGGAACTTGATTTTATATTCATAGTCAGTTTGTTTAGTTCTTTAAATTTGATATTTAAGGTCTAGTCACTGCTAATGCACAGTACGAGTTTAGAGCAACACACGACGTTAGACGTAAAAATCAGAGTGAAGATGGTCAAAGAAGTAGAACCCGTAGAATGCCTCCGAGTATGGTATATGGAATTTCAACAAGGTAAACATAATCATTCTACTGAGTGATAATTTTCACTGTTTGATTTGTATATGAGTACATGTATATAATGCAAAAAAGTAAAAGCAATCGCCAGTGTTTTCAAAAAGCATTGTTGGTTTAAACATATTTATTTAAGCTCAATTGTGAAACAAGTTCATGCAACTTATATTAATCACTTTCAAGTCCGCTTCCTAGGAACCAACTATTACTGGGTGTCATATGAAGAAATATGGTCATGACCCAATTAGGGATCAAACCCATGATTCTGAGTTGAGAGGCAGACACCTTAACCGCTAGGTTACAGCTTCCCGTTGTTGGTACACAACAATCTTAAGAGTTCATTTTGTTACAAGTGTAGGCGAGTTAACTTATACTATTATGAGTATAAGAATTACGTATTACTTCAAAAATTAAACAGAATGTTTAAAGTATTGTCACTATTCAAGCTAAAAACTGAAATATGTTCACTGTATAATAATTTTATTTTTATGACATATATATCAAGATGAAATATATTACCTAATCATTATTTGTTTTCTAATTTTCAGACCATCTACCCCAATCTTTGACCTTTTAGAGCATAAATACCAAGATAAGTGGCTTGCTGAAAGACGGAAGTTAGAAATGGCTAAGAGACAGGAAGAAAGCAAGGTATTGTAATCATGCATGCAATAATTTATGTTGCATTTTTCAATGCATTTTGAATGTTGAATGATTTGTTATGAAAACAAAATGCATGCACTGTTGACAGAGGGCAGTGGTATAAATAATGTAAATTATCATGTTATAACCAACTAGCATAGCACTCAGTATAATATAAAGTTTTTGAAATGTGAAACAAATTTTAATATCCTGAATTATATGATTAAAGGCAAACTCGGTATACAAGATTCTAGTGTTAAAGGCCAATTTTGGTACAAGTGATATTATAAAATGTATATAACTTAATATAAACAAGTTTCCCTTAACTAATAATCTTGATAATCTTGAGGAAAAACTATTTTGGGAAATGATATTATATTAATTATACCACTGCCTTTTGTAATTGAAAGAATCACGTTTATTTTATCATTTAAAGCAAGGTAACTGAATGCTGATTTTTTTTTAATGTGACTCGAATTAAAATTGTCGATACTGTCGGGTTTTTTTTAACAAAGTTAATTATACTATATTTACCATATTAAGCGTATTAACTTACATGGCTCTGTAACACGCATTTGGTTTTGTCCCCATGCTCTAACTAAGCATTTGTTGTCTTTTTCAATTTATTAATCAATAATTTGAATAATAAATAATTTAAAGATTCTAGGTTTTTGACATAGGATATGCATAAATTACAGAACTGGAGAATTGACAAATTTAGTATCACACTAGATTCTAACTATTGAGATCACTAAAATTTTTTTAATACATGTACAAGTAAAAGTTTCTAGAACTGGGTCACTTATAGAATTACATATACAAGTATAAGTTTCTAGAATTTGTTCACTTATAGAATTAGGCATAAGACCTAGCCTTGTGAAGAAAATTTAATGAAAGGAATAACTATGTACTAGAATAGATATGAAATTAACGTTTAAATTGCATAATGGAATGGGGAAGGAAATAGAAGCAGTTTTATGTTTAAGCCAGTGCATGAGTCAAATCAATTATATTTATAGATATTACTATTAAATTACACATATTTTTTTATTTGCACAGTTTGTTTAGACAGTATGTTTGTATCAGTATGAAAATTACATGACCTGTCAGTAGTTTATTTATGCAGAAATATAGAAAATGTTGAAAACACACATGCTGTTTAGTTTGTAATAATTGCCCAAAGGGCCCTAAAATATTTTCCAAAGCAGCTGAAGTAGGGGTGGTTTTTAAAGTACAAAAAAGTTTAGTATCATCAAAATAAAAAAATAAAAAATTTGCAATATTTTCCCCTTGATCGTATCTGTATATACTGGAATCAGGAGCTTATAATGTTAAAATTTGTGCTAATTTACTTCTATTTATAATAAAATTTTGTTAATATCTCAGTTTTCTTTTTTCCTTACAAAACTGATTTTAAAACTGTAGATTTTATAAACACAGTCCACAATTGGGAAATATCATAATTTTTATGCCTTATTACTGTGTCTGGGGGGGTTGAAGGCATATATAGACCTGCCCTTATCTGTCTGCCTGGCTGTGGAACATTCCTATTCTGTGGACACATTTCTACATGCCATTTGTATAATGCTTCCTACTTTATTTGAAAACTAATCAACAAAAAGGGTGGAACACTCTTTTTGTGTGTTCTATTGAATTTCTTGTACGCACATCCTATCTTTTTGGTGTATATTTAACTATACAGCATGTCATGTGATTTTTCCATACTGTAATTTTTTATGATCGCCACTTGTTTTGCTTGAATAACTGGGTCAAGACGATCTTGTTTTTATACGATGTGCACTTGTTTGATATATTTAGATGGGCAGAGATATACACTCAGCGGGAATACTTAGCTCTATAGTGAGTCAAACTGTGGATGTATAATAATTACAAATACCCGATACACTTGTAGTGAAAACTGTGGTACTTTTGTGGTGACGTTTGCTTTGTTATCTTTCAACAATTTTAAAAGTATGGAGAAATTGGAATCATAAGTTTGAAAAAATTTGTAAGCTTGAAATTTGACAATGAATTAATCTGAATTGTGAAATTTGTCGCGTGAAAGAACTTACATTGCATAAACAATACTTTTATAACTTCTAAAGTTCATGGTTCAGTGCACATTAATTGTTTGCCAAGATTTTATTTATATTTTTGAATACATTATGTGGCATATAATGTGAGTAAAATGAAAGACATTCTATAGGAATTGTACTGTTCAATTTCCAGAATTTTTTTTTTTTCATCAATTATTCACAGAATTTCCTCTCCATGCTTTTAAATTGGTC
This sequence comes from Ruditapes philippinarum, assembly GCF_026571515.1. NCBI lineage: Eukaryota > Metazoa > Mollusca > Bivalvia > Venerida > Veneridae > Ruditapes > Ruditapes philippinarum. The sequence goes on along the minus strand of NW_026859094.1, from coordinate 185,833 downwards.
ACAGTTTCTCAGGGTGCTTTTCAAAGAAGGGTGGAAGTGAAAATAGGATCACCCTTTTTAGAAATATAGATTATAATTCACAGAGAATTGAGTTTTTCAAAAAGAGCATTTTTATTTGCTAGTCTTTGGTACTTAAGTCTTAATTTTAAATAGTATCTTCACTTTAGTTTCTCCAAAAAATATTTTAGGGTCACAATGTAAAGTAATGAGTTTGTTTTGATTTTGTTTTTTTAAAGAAAAGACAAAAATATTTAAATTTTGGTGCATTATTAAATGTGGAACATTAAGGGGAGCAGTAAAAATGCCTAGTGGTTAAAAAGTGCCTCTCAACCCTTTGAGGATCATGGGTTCGAGCCCATCTCAGGTCTTGACCATGATTTCTAATATGACACCAGTACTGGTTGGTTACAGGAAGTGGACTCAAAAGTGATTAATACATGTTGCAAGAATTTGTTTTGTAATCAAGCTAAAACAAAATTAATATGTTTAAACTAAATTTGGAACAAAATCATCCAGGGGTCAGGTGAAACATTGGTATTATGTTATCTTTTCAGTTTTTGTTTCACTTTAAAAGTTTCAGGCATTATTGTATACATGACAAGTTTAATTATATGATTATTTTTCATTAGTTCCCATCCTTTAGAGTAAATGAGGTATGGTTGTGGGATATTTAAAATTTAGATGACCATTTAGAAGCTTTAGTCTAATTAAGCTTTAATTAAATGCACCAAAAGAAAATTGCTTTATCAAAAACACTGCAGAAGATTTTAATAACAATATACAACATTATTTAGAAACACGGACATAGATTTCCTTTAGATACAATCACATATTTATATAATAGAATTAATCAGGGCTCACACTGGCTCAAATAAAATAATAGCCAATATTTTCAACTTAAAAAAATAATAGCCAAAAGTTCAGCGGACTATACACGAATTAGCGATTAACAACATAAGCAGTTGATTAAATAAACATTACATTTAAATATTTATAAGGATTCTCAAATAAACTGACACATTTGTGTATATTGATAACTACCTTTTTTTAAATAGAACCACAACTTTAATTGTTATTATAGAACAGAATAAAAACGTTATAATTAGTATAATTACTGTACAACAATAATATTAAAGATTCATTATAACTTTACATAATGCTGTTATCAGACAACTTTTTTTGTTTGTTCTACTCAAATTTTGTCAGCTATAACCACTGTCAATTTCCACATTTCACACAGAACTGGAGTAGATCTAGGTCATATTAGCCTATAGAAATAACACAAGTTTGCAAACTCATTCACAGAATGCAGCCTTTTTTCTGAATAATTTACTGAAAAATATCATCATCACCAATGTAATACAAATTTTCTGCCATAGTAGTAAAGATTTTTAAACAGAACATAGCTTATTTCACCTTTAAATAAATATCAAAATTATCGGTGTCGCGAAAATATGTGACAATCGGATTTTTCCTGTTTTCTGAAGAAATATTCACAATTTTGGTTGTTGTGCAAATAGTTGTTTGGAAGTTTATACTTTTTAAATATTTTACCATTGTTTTCCACTGGCGATTTAGTTAAGTAGCTTAAAACAAAAAAATAACAAAATTTGCAATTACTGCAATTCACGGTAAATTTTGGATAAGTCAATTTCCAGTTTATCAATTTTAAAACGATTTTTGTGGCTAATTGACGGATATTTGATGGCTATTTTAAATGCTGGACAATATAAAGTACTTATACAATAATACATCTCGCATGTATTTTATCACCTCGGGCAATATAGTTAGCAGCACGTGACCGGTAAAAAGTTGACACTCAATTAAATGCACCCCGCTGGTGTTAATTGGGTCTACTGCATTCATTATCGATTTTTACACCTTATATAAACACTGTTGGAAGTAAAATATAATCGCCAGATTTTGTAGCCAAAATGCAAAAATAATCGCCAATCTTATAAAATAATCGCAAATGGCGACTATGGCGACCGACAGCGTGAGCCCTGATTAATTGTAGTATAAAGTTAACATTTTGTCACTTCACGGAAAACAAAAGTCACAAAATTTTGTATCTGTCACGTCTTGTTATAATATTAGATTTTAAAAAACGATTATGCATTTCAGTGCTTTACGTCTTATGCAGTTGATTCTTAATTCTTAAAGAGGCATCTGGACTTGCCATATTATGGCCATGTTTTATAAAAAGCCTGGCAAGCTGGCTTATTCATGCAGTCAATACTGTTGACAGTTAAAAAACCCTTGAAGTTCGATCATAATGAACGCTTACTAATTCGTAACATTGGACAAGTTCATTGCATAAATTATGCGAAAAAAAGGGTTAATTATAATCAATATTTTTAACTGTATAACATATTTTATGCCAAATTTTGAAGAAGAAAATATAAAGGAAAAACATTTTTCGTTTTTGTTGGGATCATCGCTTGTTTGCAGATTTGCTTGCCAATTTTGCAATAAATTTTGTGGATGCTACCTGCTTGGATGTTCTTGAAAAATATATATATATATGATATTCTAGTCTTAGATAACAACCAAAGCAGTGTTCATTTTGATAAAAGAGTGGTTGAAGACATTCTATTTTCAGGTTTTCAGTTTTTCGCTTATAGTAAATATGTCAATATGTGAATCAAATGAAAGACATGTACATTACTCTTCAACTTTCCAGGTGTTTAGTTTTTAGCTTGAATAGTGACCTCAGCAATTAATCAAAATTTAAATCAAATGAACTTGACTCTACCCAAAACAGTTCTGTCACTTAAAGTTATATTATGCAACTTGTAAATCATTAGTTACAAAGTTTTTTGACATGTTATAATTTATAATTGCCAAGTACAAACAGTGGTACGGTAATATAATCTTAGCTTCTATTGGGGCTTTATAACCAAAAACAATGTTAACCCTTAACATGCTGAAATGTAAAGTGATTTATGATAACCTTTGCCACCACTATGTGTAGAGCCTGGGCAACCTGTTCATTCATGCAGTTAGTGACTTAGGGTAGCTCAATTTTTGTATTTTGATATTGAAATCTCTAAAATGTGAAAAGGACTGTTCCAAATTCAAAGCTGGGACAATCCATTCTACGACTTCAGCAGGGTAATGGGGTAATATATATGGTTTTATAACATGTCAAAAAGCCTAAATTATTGATTTAATATGCTATGCTATAATTATGATAATTAATATTTTGGTTGAAATAAGAATTAGTTTTGAAAAGAAATTTACAGCAGCAGTGTAAATACTTAATTTTCTGGCCAATGAAAATCAGTGTTACAAAGAAACATGCAGTATGATAAAATACTACATGTTTGTATTGAATGAGTGTAGATTAATACTAAATTTATTGAACTCAATGAATAAAATCATATTATGCGAGCCTCTGGCGAGCATAATATTGTTTTATTCATTGAGTTCAATAAATTTAGTATTGAATCTACACAAATATAATATTCCTTTTATCACATATATAAAATAAAAAACAGTAAACTGTTAAAAAGAGTCATTTTTCATTCAGACGCGCCTATAGCGAAACGCTAAGATTAGCGCGTTTTAACGCTATGTTTATATATAGCGCAAATGACGTCACGTCAAAGTGTTACAATAGTGTAATATCGTTTTTATTAAATGGCTTTATTACACTGACCTGCGCCTCGGTTTATGTGATAATATATTAATCTTTATACAATGTAGTATACACAATACAACTTAACTTGAAATTTATGGAGTAATTTTCGTTTTCCCTAAAGCTTTAAGTAACTAAGCATTGGCGACGCATTTGAATATTATAACTGGTGCGGAATTCTTTAAGGTTTAAAGAAAGAAAACATCTTCTAACTGAGATGACCAGACAGCTAGAATGCATTGATTTTTTTTTATTGTACCTAATAGCACCTAAGCATTTTATTTTATTCTCTTTATTTTGCAAGGGTTTGCATGTTGATTTTACTGTGTAATATTTATTTTTGGATTTTTTTTCTTTGTTACACATATTATGGTCATCAGTTGGACGAGGTTTGTGGCTCCTTGTGTGCTTTGTCTTTTTTTTTTTAAATTATATATATTTTAAAAGATTTGTTTTATTAGTTTTATAGCCGCTGAATTAATGTAGTGAAATTTCTCCGGGTAGTTTGGGTACTTTTGTTTTGTGTCTTTTAATTTGCCATGTGTTCTTTTGCTTTTGATTTATTTTATATGACTTTTTCCAGTTATCTATTTATTTTATTATTTTTTTAGCTCACCTGTCACAAAGTGACAGGGTGAGCTTTTGTGATCGCTTTTCGTCCGGCGTCCGTCCGTCGTCCGTCCGTCCGTAAACTTTTACTTTAAATGACATCTCCTCATAAACCACTAAGCCAATTTCATCCAAACTTCACAGGAATGTTCCTTTGGTGGTCACCTTTAAAAATTGTTCAAAGAATTTAATTCCATGCAGAACTCTGGTTGCCATGGCAACCGAAAGAAAAAACTTTAAATATCTTCTTTTAAAAAACCGTAAGAGCTAGAGCTTAGATATTTGGCATGAAACATCTTCTAGTGAGTGTCTACCAAGTTTGTTCAAATAAAAGCCCTGGGGTCAAAATTGGCCCCGCCCCAGGGGGTCATTGATTTTCCCTATATGCATATAGTAAAAACTTAAAAAATCTTCTTTTAAAGAACTCAAAGAGCTAGAGCTAAGATATTTAGCATGAAACATGTTCTAATGGGTGTCTACCAAGTATGTTCAAATAAAAGCCCTGGGGTCAAAACTGGCCCCGCCCCGGGGGTCATTGATTTTCCTTATATGTGTATAGCAAAAACTTAAAAATCTTCTTTGAAAAAACCCAAATAGCTAGAGTTTAGATATTAAGCATGAAACATCTTCTAGTAAGTGTCTACAAAGTTTGTTCAAATAAAAGCCCTGGGGTCAAAACTGGCCCCGCCCCAGGGGTGTCATTTATTAACTATATGTGTATAGTAAAAACTTAAAAAATCTTCTTTTAAGAAACCCAATGAGCTAGAGCTTAGATATTTGGCATGAAACATCTTCTAGTGAGTGTCTACCAAGTTTGTTCAAATAAAAGCCCCGGGGTCAAAATTGGCCCCGCCCCAGGGGGTCATTGATTTTCCCCTTATGCATATAGTAAAAACTTAAAAAATCTTCTTTTAAAGAACCCAAAGAGCTAGAGCTAAGATATTTAGCATGAAACATCTTCTAATGAGTGTCTACCAAGTTTGTTCAAATAAAAGCCCCGGGGTCAAAATTGGCCCGCCCCAGGGGGTCATTGATTTTCCTTATATGCATATAGTAAAAACTTAAAAAATCTTCTTTTATAGAACTCAAAGAACTAGAGCTAAGATATTTAGCAGGAAACATGTTCTAATGGGTGTCTACTAAGTATGTTCAAATAAAAGCCCTGGGGTCAAAATTGGCCCCGCCCTGGGGGTCATTGTTTTTCCTTATATGTGTATAGCAAAAACTTAAAAATCTTCTTTGAAAAAACCCAAATAGCTAGAGTTTAGATATTTAGCATGAAACATCTTCTAGTAAGTGTCTACAAAGTTTGATCAAATAAAAGCCCTTGGGTCAAAACTGGCCCCGCCCCAGGGGTGTCATTTATAACTATATATGTATAGTTAAAACTTAAAAAATCTTCTTTTAAGAAACCCAATTAGCTAGAGCTTAGATGTTTAGCATGAAACATCTTCTTATGGGTGTCTACCAAGTTTGTTCAAATAAGAGCCCTTGGGTTAAAATCGGCCCTGCGGGGGGGGGGCTATATACAGGTGAGCGACTTCAGGGCCATCATGGCCCTCTTGTTTATTATTTTATTAGTATTATTATTATTTGTTTTTGTTTTGTTTTGAGACATCAGTCTTATATAGACCAAGACCATAGACAATATGCATAGTATAAAGGTCTTAAATTTTGTTAGATTAAATAATATTTTATTCACTAAATTCACAAAATATCTTAGAAATTTCATTTGAGTCAATGTTAATTATCTTAAGTACATTAAGAACTTCTTTAAAGGCAGGCTAATGCCTCAGAAAGGAATAAATCTTTAGGTTTAAATATCAGTTTTATATCTTCATTAACTTAAATGCATTACATCTATGGTTGAAGACATCTGATACTTAAAATTTACAAAATATGACAAATTTCTATCAAAGAGGGTCTAAAATAAAGAATTGCTCTCTTCAAAATCACTTAAGTATATTGCTCATATGAAATTGTGTACAAGTTTTCATGATTTTGACATGTTGTTTACATATACATTCAACTATTAAAATGATCTTAAGAACCCGCTTTTATCTACTTTGGAGTTCTATTATCAATATTTAAACATCTTTATGAACTTGTAAACTAAAGCAAATAAAGTAATAAAGTTTTAAGGCCTCTCTTTGGTCGTTGGAGAAATTCTAAAGCATCGTGTTGAATTGATTTGAAAAGTGTTTGAAAAATCACAAATTTGTTTAAGATTAATAAACACTGAAAGTGCGAGAGCTGTAGTGGCAATTTTAATATTTAAAGAAATATCTTATTAGATTATTGTTTATATGAAAATAAAGTGCAGATTTTATTGACTGAAATCATATTGATACTGAAGAAGTTCACTAAAAATTTCTCATTTTTAATTTGTGTCTTTTGTGACAATTTAAAGTGGCATATGCCTGCAGAAGAACTGAACAAATTTTGTTTAATCAGATTAAGGAAACATATAATAATGAGTTTAAGAGATAAATAACAATTCACATTAGTTTGTATCAGTATGTATAACCTTTGCCCATTGATCCGGAACTAAACATGATTTAGTCTTTGCCACTTGAGTATGTAAGAGCCAGCCTTCACATTCTGTGCAGTGTGGCCACTCACTGGCCCTATACAGTTGGTCACAAGTTCAGGTTTTGTATCTAAATGTAAATCTAAATGAATCAATTAAGTTTCATCATTATGTTCTGAATGCAGCATGAATCCATTTCACAAAATTCAGCTATGTGGTGTACAGTGTAAGTCCTTGTTTCCTTGAAAAAGAAACTGTACACTCATTGCTCAGTACTGTTTGGTTCGAAAGTGTGTCTTAAGCTTATAGTTTCCTAGACAATCAAACTAAAATAAATTCTGTATAAACCAAATTCAGGAGGTTAATACTTAATGCAAAATATGATGGTCTGAATATCAGGGTTAATAGGAGCTACATTGTAAATTACATATGATTTAACATGTTACTGAAAATAAGTATCTGTGAGTAGCAAAAGTTGATTGATTGATTCATTCCAATGAGAATATATTTTTATTTAGAATCTTTTTTATTAGAAAAAAAGCACATTATCCAGATAATTTTTGTTATTATTAATTTATCAATTTCATAATTGATTTAATAAATATAATAAACAATACACCATAACATTTTTTTTAAAATAAGGTTTAAGTGATAAAAACAGGTTTATTTTTATTGATAAAAACACAAAAATAACATTAAAAATACTTACATGAACATATTATTTTGAATCATGGCCCTTATATACATGTAATCTTGGTTTTTTTATAACCATTTGCTGCCAATATCTATGTCTTAATACTTCTGATGACAAAAATCGCAAGAGCTAGAGCTTAAATATTTGGCATGAAACATCACCTAGTCAGTGTCTACCAAGTTAGTTAAAAAAAATGCCCTGGGGTGAAAATTCGCCCCACCCCAGGGGTCATTGATTTTCCTTATATGTGTATATGTGTAAAAAAATATCCTTATAAAAAAACTATATTAATATACTTATTGCTGTTGTTTTTTTATAGATGTTTATAATAATACTATAGACAAAGTATTAACTTTGGCTTTCTTGATGTTACAATATTAACCATTTGTTTGTTTCATATATTATTTTTGTATTGTGTCATTTTAAAGTAACCCAGCCCCCACCCTCAGGAGATTAAATGATAGACAGCATTGAAAAAATGAGCCAGAGCTTTACTGTCTATCTGTCCTGAACTGTCAAACATCTGTTCTGTTCTGTTCTGTCAAACCAATGAGATGGTTTTATTTTGCTGTCTTAAAATAATGGAAAACATTAACTTTGTCTTGCAATGCGATCAAGGCAGTTAGTCTAGATTTTACATATGAAGTCTGTCTTGGCTGTGTTTGCCCTTTTAACTGTGGTAATAATTAGACCAAAAGTCAATGTCTGTAGTACTCTTTCTTTGGCTGGGATATGGGGTAGCCGGGCTGTGGTTGCTGAAAAAACTGGTGCAAAATTATTAACGATTTAACACGATTGACATTAATACTTTCCAGCAACGGAAAAAGCTGCTTGAGCTAAGGGTAAAATATTTGCATGCAGTATTGATTGTTAACATATAATTAGCCTTGATATGTATTATATGCTTTAAGAGTTTCTAAATTATATATTTTATATTTTTTGTTAAAACTAAATGTATTCATCCTTAAACTTAGTGTAATATTTATTCCCCCTATTTTGAAAAATAATGTATATCATGTAAATATGCATGCTTTTAGTTTAAATAAATGATTGAATATATATATTTCGTGGTTAAAATTGGTCTCTTTCTTTATTAATTACATATCATGCAATATTATTTGATTTCTAATTTCACTGTATAAAAATATGTTAAAGTTGGCATAAAAATTGAAGTTGAAATTTGAATCATAAGTTAAACACTTATGGAGCAAAAGAAAAGAATATAATTATTATTAAGAGTGTGGTTTAATCCAAAAGCCAAGGTTTTTAAAATTTAATAGTTACTTCTTTTAATTTACAGAAGTTATTTTTGGCTTATTTTATAGCCGATATTCGGTCATATTCAATTTGAAAATAGTATATTATTTTCCAAATCCACAAGAAAAAATTCCCAATTGAAAGTTATATAATAAAAATATTGAAATATAATTATTAAATCTTTGAAAATAAGGGTTTCTTCACCGTCATGGTGCTTAAAAGCCTGAAGATGCCATCCTCATGATAGCCAGTGATTCTTTGCATTTATTTAATCACTGCAAAATTTAAGTCTTGCAATTTTTTCCCAATTTTTAACAAAACATCGCTGAAATTCCCAATGCTATGGGTATGGGTTATGTTCCCAAAATCCTGGGAAAAAACGCTGATTTAGATCATTTCTCAGTTATCTTTTAATGGCGGTATATATATTAGCCAATTTTAATCGAAATCATGCAACTCAGTTTTACTTTTGATATTGAATTTAGTGACCAAATATTTTAGGTCTATAAATAAAATGCATGTTTAAATAGTGATGTTTAAATTTAGCCATATATAGGTATATTAAGTTACATATTGTGAATGTATATAGGTCAAATTTATAATATGAAATATATATTAACCCAAGAATAGTTTATTCGTAAATATATCTATATTCATGATATATATCCCTCGCATGACAAGTTGTTTAAATTGATATCATTTAAATAGTGATCGATTAAGATAACAATGAGATTGTATGAAGTAATCATTAAATATTGCCAAAATATAGTAAAAATGCCAATCAAGATCTTTTGGTTATATGATTATTAGTATGAATTAAATAATACTTTCAATGATTTCCTTATTATATAGAGGATATTTGTTTGTTTCAGTGTAAGATCGAAAAATATTTCACCGAGTGAACACCAGATGCAATATTTTCCACGAGTGGCGTAGCCACGAGTGAAAATATAATAGCTGGGGTTCACGAGTGAAATATTATTTGATCTTACATGTAAAACAAACAAATTTTCTGTTTATTTCATGATTTTTTAACGATTTTTACACCATTTTACTGATTTTTGCCGCGTAACGTCATGCTCTTATCTTCATGACGTCATCAAATAATGACGTCACAATGTTGAAGCAAAATATAATTCCATGATTATTTTTAGATTTTAGATGTTTTTCAGCACAACGTTCGTAAATATTTACGAACTACAGTTATCACGTACATTTTTTATTATGATTGACTACATTTCCGCTGAAAAGACATTCATTAATGATAAATATTTTATTTTTACGCCAAATATAGTTCGGCTACTGTGAAATTATATTTGGTAATCATTACTGTGAAATTATCAGAATATAATTAACCGTTATAATTCAGTAATCTACTGCAAAACATGTAATAAAAAGACTGCAAACTTAAGATTTCAGAAAGTTTTCCATTTTGTTAATTTTTTTTGTTAACTTCAACTTTCCTACAATTTTCATTTGCTTTTATTATTGCTCTTATTATAAGTACAAAATACACTTCTAGTTTAATATACTCTAAATTATACTTTATACTGACTGATATGAAATTTATGTCTAAGTAAGTCTTATGTCTAAGCACTGTCTCTGAGTCAAATATGAGTTATAAAGTAATTATTCATTATAGATTTTCATATTTTTCGTGCAACATATTTCTTAGTTTTTTAAAACACAAATTAATTTCAGCTTAATGATAGATTTCTAAAATAGAAAATAAATAAGGTTAATTACTATTGTATCACTGTAACATAAATATTAGTTTATTTTTACACAATATAATTGGGGAAAAACAAGAAAAGTTGTATATATGAATACAAAATGTTATATTTTTAACTTTTTTAATTTTCAGCAAAAAAGATCCCCAGGTCAAGTTTATGAGACTCGCGCCTCCTTGTTAAGGACATACCAGAACCCTGTTGATGCTGACACATTATGGCAGATGCCCAGGTTTACCAAAGAAGTAAGTTCAGAGAATCATGTGGTTAATAATTTTTCATGGCTGAGTGGTTAAAACATCAGTCTAGTAATCTAATGATCGCTTGCCGCATGAGTTCAAACCCGTCAGGGGCAAGTCATTGTTGACTCGGGCAAGAAACTTTATACTCATTGCTCAGTACTGGTTGGTTCCAGGAACGATTCAAAGGTGTGTCTCAATTCCTACACAATCAAACTAAAATTAATTCTGTATAAACCAATAATTTGAAACTTAGAATGGATGAATACTTTTTGTCACTAGTAAAGGGCCAATTGCCTGCCTCAAGTGTGTGTTATTTGACAAGGCTATGTGGTGACCAGTATTAGACTAGACTGTTTAAAGTTCAAAACTAGGCAAACTTATAACACAAATTTAGCAGTAAAAGGGTTAAAAAAAAAATTTTTATATGCTATTAATTGAAAGATATGAGTATTTAAATAATTGTAGGCAAGACGTTACTTTCATATTATCTTAAGATATTTAAGACGAGATTGAAACACAAAAATCTTAGGCATGTGAATGCATTAATAATGTAAAACATCTTTATATTTGGATATCATTGTAACTTAGTTTTAGTATGTAACACCACCATTCAGGATGACAGCAATATATATTGAAATTTGATTTAAATTCATTGATCAACATTATGTAAGGTGTAATTTACATAATTCATAAATCATTTTGAATAAAGAAATCCCAAATGAACTTGGTTAAACTGTAAAAAATATGAAAAGGTTTCAGCTGCTCAATTTATTAACCCAAAAAATTGATCAAATATATGCAATATTTTTCTCAACAGCATAAAATACAAATTTTGGGAAGATTTATTGAAACTTTTTAGTTAAATGATTCTTTAAAAGTATTTTTGTTATGGTACATTGACTGTAAAACATGAAATGTCTCATTGTGTCAATTTTCCCCACGCTGGTTTATATTGACTCCAGAGAAAAGAATAAACAATTTTGCCAATGAGACTGTGTAATGTATTTGATTTGAAATACTTTTCAAAATAAGGCCCTTTTCATAAAAGTTTTCTATGCAGCCTATTAGATTTTCTTTTAAAGGCACATTATGCTTCAATTGTTTTTTCTTCTTTGGAAAGGACAAATATGAGTTTTATAACATTTAAATAATGGTTAACGGCATCTTAGATGCTTATCTCCTTAATAATACAGCGATAAATGTGAAATAATTTGTCATAAAAGTAGTATTTTAACTTCCATACAAAATACTATACTAGATCATTGTAATAACTGTTCTTATTGCTAAAAAGAGACAGACACAAATGATGGTTTGGGTAACTGGCCAATGAGTAACTTTTTTGAAAATACAACAGGACACAAAAAATAAAGGCTTTTGAGAATTGAAAATAAAAGCATTTCTAGGGCATAATTGGCCTTTAAATGGAATTGTATAATCTTTCTATGTGGACAAAGCCATTTTTTAATGGAAATTTTCAAAAAGAACTGCCACTGAATAGCAAAAAGTGCAGACCATGAAATGCCGACATAATGTTGGGTGTTCTGGATGATTTTGCACTGCTTGCATGCATGGTTGAATCACTTGCTGCCAGGCCGATGAGGGTTAAACCCAAACAAGCTTTAAACTTATAATACTGCATTGGCATGCCATATTGCTAAGTGGATATGTGACAATTTCACAATTTTCACCTTGGTTAGGAATTAGCTAAGTGCTTGATACATTATGGCAAAAATATTTAGATTAAGTAATTAAACCCTGTTCCAAAGAATAACTTGTTTTCTCTCTGTACATTACAGGCAAGACCAAGCCTCCAGACTTTCAGATCAGCTCAGGCAAGAAGATCAGCTTACGACAACTTTGATTCGGACAAAATCTCAAGAAAAGGCAATTTCGGACATGGAACATATGAATCTGCAAAGAACTAACTATTTTTTTTAACTAGAATTTATTTATAGTGTAAATCAAAACTGTGATAAATATATAAAGATTAAGACTGAATCTGTTACAATTTTGATTACCGTCCTTTCCAATATATTAACGTTAAACTATAAGAGTGTGAAACAAAGCTCACACTTTCATTTTCTTTTGAGAAAGTGCAGTTTTGTTGTTAAGAAGAAGAAAAAATGGTCTAAAAAAATTTGTCAGTTTCTTCTGATTCAATTTTTCATCGAGGCAAAGCAAAAGAATTGGTTACTGTATACCACAAACAAATATTTGAAGACATTTTTCTGAAGCTCAGTATTCACTGGAAGTTACACTTACTTTGTATTTTTATATTTTCTCATTTTAAAATACATGTGATGAAACAATGGTTCTGTAAGATATGTAGCAGTATTGTCACCTTTTACTTTTACAACTCAGAATTATTAGCTCAGTATTATAGAAGGCTATTATTCCACCTTTAAATACTCTTCCAGAAAATATGAGTTACCTGTTGCATAGACAGTATTGTTAAAACATTAATTGCTTGTTGTTTTTTATTTTTATAAAAGGATAGCAAAAAAAAGTATTTTGTCATCAGAAATTAGCAGTATTTTTAAATTCAAATTATTTTGGCAATATCAGGAAGTTGTAGCAGCCTAGAAAAAAAAACGAAATATATCACAAAATGTAAATTTAATTCAATACTTGAAAAAAATGTGATTTTTTTTAACAATCTTAATAGTTTACTTCCATATTGGCTCAAAAATGGTGTTTATCATTTCATTCCTATGTTTAAATTTTTCATATACTTGATATTTTATATCATTCTATATTACATGATCAAATATATAACAAATTATTGTTATAAAGGAAAGAGTAGATATAGCTCAACAGATTAATATCTGTAATTATCCTAATTTTATGATATTAAATGCGTTTTAGGTAAAAAAAAATGACATACTACTGCTGCTTAGAACTCGGATTAAGAGCTGCTGATGATTTTTGGGAAAGTTTATGTTTAAAAAAAACCAAGCTCGCCCAGTTTGTTAAAGAGTTATTAAAGAGTTTTTTCCTCCCTCATATTTACTGTTTTTAGATAATTGCCATATATGTAAATATGCTCATCACTATGTGTGTGTGTGTGTATTGTAGTGTGTTTTCATTATTGTGTTAAGCAATATTATGACTTTACACATTCAAAATATGCATGTTTTACACATGCATAGATTTCCTTCCCATTCTTTTTCAAACTGTGATTCGTCTTTTTTTTTAAACCAGTATTTATATATATATTTTTCTTTCTTATATTATCAAACACTGAACACTACATTTTATAATTTATTGAATTTGTATACTGTTTTATTTATTTTACCCATGCAAATAAAATATTGCCTTTATTCACAGCTGTGGAGAAAACACTTTCAGAAATAAATAGGCATTTCATTTTTATTTTATTTTGAAAGTATATTTTGTCCTCCAGAAACAAAGTTTGTAAAAAAAACAATATTGAGTATTGATTCACTTCACAGAATTAAATGGGATCAAAAACTGTTTCAGAAGTTTTGAATATGAACTTTTTATAGGCCAACCAAATTTTGTTACATTTTACTTATACATTTCCAATGGCTACTTGTAACTATAAGTGCTGTAGTTTCAAAGTTGTAACATTCTAGTCTTTCGTACGTAGTTTTAGAAAAATATACAAATAAGTAAACAGAGGTTTAAGTATTAGGAAGAAAAAAACATTGAAAGATCGAAACATAATACGTCATTCAAAATCTCTACCTCTATTTTCATTTATGTTACATGTCAATGTTGTACCATCTTTAAAATATTTTGAATTACAATTTGTATATATAAATATACATCGGAATTCAAGAAATGGTCAAAACTAATCGCTGTATAAGATGAATTTTCACATAGATTTTTTTCTAAATTTTGAAATAGCTAAAATAATTTAGATCTGGTATGAAACGGCATTGTATAAACGTAGGTTAAAATTACTAGAATATAGAAGCTATAGTCTTCACTGTAAAGAAACCTTCACGTGTAGTGAAAAATATTCAAGATTTAGTTCTCTCCTTAATTTATGAAGACAATTCATAAAAATAGTGAATTACCATTCCATGTTTATTAACAATGAACATCTTAATTTCATTTCTTTAATCTGATAGAAAGTTATCATATTTTTTACAAAGTTACGACACCAATAAGATATGATTAAAAGAATATAATATTTATAATAACTCTTTTATCAGGAAATAAATTGCATGTACACCTCTTCCCTTAAGAAGAAAAAATTAATTATTTAGTTACTAGAGTTTTTGTTAAAAAAAATTTTGTAATAGAAGAAACTAGGTATATGTCATTATTTGTACAAAATGTAGGTAGAGTAGAAAGGTATTTTTGGACTGTGATATTCTGTATAGAAAACTGCAACTACATCGTTTGTGATACATTCAGTGTCATCGCATTGAAACAAAATAAAATATTGTTGAATTGTATTTTGTTCTTATTTTTGTATTCTTGTGTTAATTTTAAAACAAGGTGTTTTTCTATTTTTGTATTGCAAAGATGTAATAGTGTCCTTAGTTTTTATCCGGAACTCGGCAAATGTAGGTTTTCCAAAGCTAATCTTCCTGTACAAACAATCTTTTACCGTTACAGCTTCACGGTGCACAACCTGTCACAATAATTTAACCAAACATTCTGTAAATGTTTGTTTGTACCCTAGAATTGGCTGGGAAAAACATTAAATATTCTTAATTCCTGAGTAAGTGTTATTCAAGCGACATTTATGTAAACACATAGGCTGAAAACCTTCACAGTGGTTGGCTTAAAACAACTTGTCCCTTACCACCGTGGACCAGGGACTATAATTAAGATTTTCATTTATGGAAGCTATCGAGCTAACTTGAGTTACGTCGAGCTAACTTGATTTATGTCGGTGGTTCTACTCTTCTACTCGTGTGCCTAACTCTGTGTCTGAAATACTACAATAATGGGAATATAGGGCCTTCATCCACCTGTAAACCTTTTATGCTTAGGATTCCCAATAAAAGTTCGAGTGACCAGAAACCTAGAAAAATAGTGGAAACTTAATTTTAACGTTTGAATATCTGTAAAACCGTACCCCTAAAACTATTACAAATTCAAAGCAGGACAAAACATTTTCAAACTCAAACTTAGTCTGAGTAAAAAATACTGTGAAAAAACATTTCATAGATGTAATAATGTAATTAAGTGATGACAAAAACAAATTTTGCCAGTCTTTGTGTGCAAAACAAAAAATTCCTGGCAAGAAGATTTATTTCCAGATGATTAATGGCACAAGCGTGTACGACACGATGCTACTACTACGTTACCATGACAAATATGGAGAATAAGGGGTCCGTTTTATTCACCCGTGCTGCAAGCAGCCTTGAAAACTAGTAACGGTGCTCATCTCGATCTAGCTTCACATCATAATTTTAGATCTATTCCCAAGACTGAAACATAACTATCTCACCTATTTAAAACAAAATCTTTCTCTTTGTTAATTCCTACATTTTACAGGCCCTTGATCTACTAACCGGTGTGTTCCATATCCTACTGACAGCACTTGTTACATTTTACAAGAGTTTTGGAGGGATTGTTTAAGTACGACTGATGAATCCGAACAGTTATATATTACTATCCGTGTGTTAAAATTGGCTAAAATGCGAGGCATTTCTCCATATAATAGTCAATCGATCCTTATTTTTGCTAAAAGTCAGTTATAAGGTTCAGCTAGAAGCTATAGATAAAGCGTTCCAATAAAAGGTCAGCAAAGCAGAAATTTAACATACAATTTTACATAGTTACTCGTACTTACATTATTCGGCATCTTGTAAAAGAGCTTGACCACGGAGAACCCCAATGCATGGTAACGAGTAAACATTGGAACCACTTACTATGGACAAATCTAAATCCCCCAACCCTGCCTGCAATGGGGATATAATAAATAAAAAGGAAACCACATTTTTTGTGTCTAACACATTCGTTATGGTTTTGGGATGCATTTTTCTTTTCATACGTGCATGCTTGCTTACTGGCATAACTGCCGACGTGCATGCTTTCTCTCCTGTTAACACAAACGTACATGCTTGCTTACTTTGATGCTCCATTGCTATTTTAGTGCAATATGAGATGACTAAGTTTTATACACTTTGCAGTTGCACCAATGTATGTCCTATTATTATGTTGTATGACTCCGCTTATTGTCGTTCTAAAATGATAATTTTCCCACCAAAAGACCAAAATTTGAAAGAGGCTTGAAATACTATATAACTAATTTCATCAGATTTATAGATATAAACGAACGATGTATTAATTCATAAATTTATTACAAAGAAAAAAAAGATCAAATAAAATACATGACAAATGATTATTTATACATAAAATGGGGTAAATAATAAAACATCAACAATAGATTTAACAATAACTAAATGTCTTACTTACAAACATTTGGCTACAGATTAAATACGACCAAACATTTTCTTAAATCAAACATAATTTGCAAAAATATGACCGCGAAAACAAACCCGAAACTCCGCCCCCTTTGCAGCAGCCGTCGCAGCCAAATGCTTGTATGTAAGACGTCACGAAGGGTGCAAATCGCGAGGATATGTCTTTAGACATATTTGTCAAATATGGCATTATTTTGTGTCTGCATTTATGTACAAATGACGTATTAATTTTTTTTATGAAAGTGCAGTACAATTATTGAATACGAGAACAAATTTTTTTTTCAGTTGTCTTTCGCATGTTTTTTGAAGTTAATAATGATCGTGCCTTCACAAAACTTTATGATACTCTATGAAACTTTACTTTTTGTCGTCCGACAACTTGTTCATGTTCGGTTTCCAATTAACCTTTAGCCTGCTTACGTTTAGGAATCTCAATATGCGACAAGTGCATACCAAGATCATCCTAGTCATGTGATCATGAATTGCACTGTCCGCTATTCAGTCAGTAGATGAATGGACTTGTGTCCAGATTTAAAGATGGACAAGTTCCATTTGAGTATGGTAAGTATAAATTTATAACGTGTGTACAAATATTAAACTTATTTTAATGCCAAGGATTTCTACTCGCACCAGTTTTCTTTAACTTAGAACGCGGTTTTTTACGTCGTCGCACCATTTCTTCGTATTCCTCCATGAGGCTGCGTTCGGCTGCTCCAATGACTGGGGCGGAATTTGGTGGAGGGTTTGATTCTCCCGTAAGACTCTGATAATATTTTTCCTCCTCTGTTAAAAATTCTTCTGTAGACATATACCGTGATTTCTTTCTTACTGATAAATAAAAATAACATATAAATATAAATTCAATATTTTGTTACAAAAACGTTAAATTTTACGGATTTCATTTTTGCTCATGACTAAGAAATGAACAATCGTGGGCTGTCTTAGCCTAAAATAAATACACATTCAAACATATATTTTGAAAATAAATATTTCATCTCCAATACACTTTGCAAATTAAATAGATAAATTAAGTACTATTATGTATTCACAACAAATTATACAATATATACATGTTCACAATTAATTCTATGAATTCGCTTGCAATGAAAATTTCAAAAATATTGCTCTGATATAAGTCATGCAAGTATACCCCTTTAACGTAACAATATACAGATCCAAATACAATGCATGATAAGTCGATAACAAATTTCTATTTCACAAATTTAGGTGAGTACGTAAGAGAAAGCATATTTTCTGGAATTTGTTTATTCTTTCTTTTCCTCGGGTGTCTATGCAATCAAATCAATATTTTCTTTAACCAATACATGTTTTTATCATCTTTTCAACTGTGTGCTATCTTATTGCCTTCCTTGATACTAACTGTCCAATTTAATTAATCATAAACTTGACAACGCTATGATACAGAGATTGCTTTGAAATAGTTCGGGATGCCGGTCATCTTCGGTTCTGTTGGAAAAGGTAAATACAAATCATATCTTCAAATATGCCATTTGTTATTTCAACAAAGTAATACTTAAGACATAATATTAAACATATAAGTTACAAAATCACACACAAGAAACAATTAATAATGTTTAAACAAAAACGTAACCCAACCAAAATACTGGTGATAAACGTAAAACGTTTATACTGCTTGCTATTCGTTTTTGCCCATAATAATAAAAAAAGTAAAACAAAAAATAAACTTTTAAAACATACGATGTCCTTTAGAAGTGCAAAGTTTCATATTGAGGCACTGATAAAAATCTGTAGTTTATTTTTATCTTAAATTTGTGTATCTATTTTATTTCAAAAGAGGTGGTTTATGCCATGTTGAATTACTACTCTTAAAGAAATACTTACGTATTGATTTCCTAGGTGATGCTTTTGAAGAAATTTTAGATTTCGCCACAGATCTACTTGTTCTAGTAGACCTTTTGGACCTTGCAGATTGCGATGCATCTCCCCAATTACTCATTTCTGCATTCATAAATTCTGCCATACCACCTTCATTGGCGTCAGCTAAAACAAGGTACATTACAATAAAAAAAGTTCAGAAAATGATTTTTTTGTGAAAGCTATCTGTTCACTAAAAACGTAACGTCAAAGGAAAGCTAATCGTGTGCATCCATTAAAGATGTGGCGTCAAAATGAATCTATACGCATGTGAAGCATATCTTTTAAAAACGACTTGCTTGCTATCTGCTTTCAAAAACCTAAGAGGAACTGGTTTTATCTAAAGGTGCCTTACTGTATAATGATTTCCATTATTCCAAACCACTGCAATTTGCAGCAATAATACCCAATGTGTTATAATTTGATCGACTGATATTTATTTACAGCCACAGCATCCACTCAAAGTATGTCTACTAGAACCACTTAAGCCGGAACCAGGTGGCGTGAGGGATGTTGCACTTTTTCATTTTTCTTAATACACAGACTCCAACAAACCGTGTTTGCAATTTTCATGTAATTTTGTTGTGATTGATGCTTCCAATTTTTGTTCTAATGAACTATTTTCAGATATTCAAAACAGAATAACAACAATTGATCAGTAGCCTAGTTTTTAATAAGTATAAGCACCTGCTATAATGCAAACCTTACTCATAATACTAGTACTAATCCATGCCATATAAACTTAAATGTATAACTGAAAAAAGTACATTATACCGTTAATTAGTTTTGTTATAATAATTAAAGCTGAAAAAAACTAAAATAATGAATGTTTACGAAGATAATGACTTGCCGGACCATATCATTGATATAATGGAGCCTGGTCTTCTAAATAATTCAGTATTTCGATATCAAAATCCTTCACTTTATCAATGGACAATTTCAAATTTGAACCAAGGCAAGGTCTTCTTATCGATTAGGCAAACTTTTAGAAAGTCAAACCAGTTATTACCTTGTGTTTCTAATGGTAATACTGTTGTTTTGCTTCTGCTCATTCCTTTTCTTGGTGAAAGTTGTGCACGTCTGGTCACAGATCCTAATCTCGTGTTTGAGGTACTGCGTACGAGTCTTGGTACTGATTTTGAACCATTTTTATTAGAATGTACACTTAAAGCTTTGTAACTTCTTATACTTTTGGTACTCTTAGCTGCAACACTTGGAGCACCGGCGCTTGGTGCACGGATGCTAGGTGCTATTACACTTTTGGAACGGACACTCGAAGCTTTTACACTTTGCGCACGAACACTTGGTGCGTGCACACTCGGTGCGCGAACGCTTGATGCGTATATGCTCTTACTCCGGGTCATTGACTCTTTTCTAAATGATTTGGCATCGAATAAGTCGTCGTCGTCCTTTACAATTGGATATGGACTACGTCCGTCTGTTATAGCCAATGGTTGCTTTACATCACCGTTCATGTAGGGATGGGGCGTCCTTGCACTATTCAGTAAGAAAGACTTCTGTTTTGTTGGTGACCTCATGCTCCTTGCTGTCTTGCTGCCGACACTTCTTGCTGTTTTGCTTCCGAAAGAGCTTATAGGAAGTACGACACCACTGTCCATCTCTAAATTACATATATTAAAATGTGATTTTGAGCGTTAATTTGTTGGGATTTTTTAAACCTAATTTTATCAAATTGTACTGTATTATGATAGCGAAATCAAATGATATTTTGTAAGCTGATCTTAATATTGGGGTCTAACAAAATATTATGTTTTGCAAATAATTTACTTTTTAACAGTATATTTTTGTGTACATTTACTACTTGTCTAGGAAGAAGATTCAAATTTTCAGACCAGCTTTAAAGAAACAGAGTAACATACATAGGTTTTCATAATTTTCCTTTGTGTTCAATCAACTCAACAGAAATGAACAATAAATTGTACCGGAAAATGGGTCCATTGATACAACGCTTTTCCTGTGGGTGAGCCCAACCCAGGACTTTTCTTTAAAGTTGAGATTCATAGAAGTCTCGTTCATTGGATTCATCATGTCTGAAATGTTAGGTATCATAGATGATTTTAATGTCATTTAATTTACAGAAACATTGTTATATGTTAGTGTAAAATACATTGTCATCTGATAAGACTTTTTATTGCTTGCTAGTGTAGCATACGTGTTTGCTTTAGAATGACGTTATGACAGGACGTTGTGATATGTCAACATCTTAAACATATTGATTTCATGCTTAATTTATAATTTCTCTTGAACTTTTCCTAACAGATCTTAGAAGTATGCATGTTTTTATTGTACCTTTCTTTTTGAATCTTCTTGGTGAAACAATAAACTCATTTTCAAGATCTATATATCCCTCGGGTACTCTCTCCATTGAAGCTGGTGCGTCTAATGCAATTGACATTTCACCAAGTGGATGTTCCTCTGTAAACAAAACACACTTCTTAAATATTGACGTGGACATGACGAAAACATGCAAGTGTCATAACATACAAAGTAAATATCTACAGGTGCTGGCACAGTTAAAAGAACACAACCGCTCTGAAGCATATAAAGCAACGCAAGACTTCAAGAATGAAAGCAAGTTTATCATTGTCCAGAAATAAAGTAAAAGAGAGAATTGTTTTAGACCATCGTTTAGACAAATATGTGTCCAGCGATGCGATACAATATTTGGTTTGAAGATTTGACGTAAAAACGGAGTCAGCCAAACCATTTGCTTGCATGTAAATAACCAAAAAAATAAAGTTAAGATACTTTGAATTTCTCAAATTAACTACAATAAAAATAACAAAGACTCTCACCAGATATAAGAACTTTCTTTTCTCGAGCTTTCTTAGTCTCCTCTGTCTTACAACGTTTGTGCAGACATATGATTAAAACTATAAAAGCGACAAGCAACACAAAACAAACTAAAAAGATGATTAACCATATCCAGTTGGTTTTCTTGACACCTGATGGCGGTACACCTGAAAACAAAGTATAACATGCTTTTCAGAATTTCTGTCCACACGTGTGAATGCCCTCAATTCCATTGGTAATGCATATATTTAATTGACATATTAATGACCGAACCCTTATACAATTTATATATACCCAGGTTCGCTTGTTAAATTAACAAATTTATAACATTGTATATTTCTTTATATAATTAGGGTAAAATTCAAATATTTGCACCAGCCGTGTATTAAGATAATAAATACAGGTTGCGAAAATGTAAAAATTGACATAACGAACATGCAGTTGATCTGTCAGAAGTAAAGAAATGACCGTGATCGCATATCAGCATCAGCCGTGTATTTAGATAATCAAGACATGTTGCCAAGATGTAAATTTACATGACGATTGTACAGTTGACCTGTTATAAGCAAATACATGATCACATATCAATAAATGTTTAATACAATATACATATGTCTAAATATGTGTATTTAGTTTTGCAAATAAAATCATTGTAAGAAAGACCTATTTATTACATAATTTGGCATATGATTATTCTTATCAGAATGCAATATTAAAGTGAATGGTAAATAAACCAAACTTATGGTGTATGGGGACTTTATTAAAAGAGTTGGTGGCAAACAAGATGATAAAAGAAAAAAAAGTATCTTGAAATATCTGTTAATGACACCTCCGTGTTAAATATGTGTTTAAAGTACTGTTAGAGATCGTACGAGGCCCGTTCGGGTAGAAAAATGGTCAAGCAGTTAAAACAATATGAGACAGAATTTCTGTAAAGGTTAGATTAAGTGTAAGAAAAAGAGTGAACATGTTTGAGTGTAAAAAGCAAAGAGCTTTAAAGAAAAAGAAATCAAAGTACAGTGGACTGTGCATAACAGTAAACGTGAGTGTATATGAACAAAGATAAAAATCACACATAAATATGATATATTGCAAATCCGAGGGTTCACAGCTTCAACGAATTTTGTTGTATAAGTAACAATAAAAATGGTGACGAAACTAATGCATGTATATGAAACAAAATGCACAACAGAGGAGACAGTAATTGCTAAAGTGCTGCACCAAATAATTAGTAGTGTTGCATTCATTTATTTATTTATTTATTTATTTATTTATTTATTTATTTATTTATTTATGTTAGATACCATCCATCCAAGTCCATCTACGTGTCTCCTAATATATCAACAATCAGACTATTTGACTATTTGTCAACCAACAAATGACTAATATGTGCATCACTTCATTTGTAATAACATAAAACCAATTGCAACAAACACAAAAAACACCATTTCAAATGTGATTTATTCTTTCTTTACATGTATCTGAAATAGAGAAAGCAATAATAAGATAATGTCATATGGATAACAACTATTTATTTCCTTGTTAAAGATAAGGGATTAAGGAGATTGTGCAAATACGTCTAAATGTTAAACATTTAGCATTTATAATGACTTTCTTTGGTCATATTTGATGCTTTTTTCGTTTAACTTAACAATAGCTTATATAGTTTTCTTTCTTAATGCTTTAATTGTTATGCCGAAATGTAACACAATGCTTCTTTGAAGGGATGGCCTGTACAAATGCAAACGATTGTTCAATGTTATCACATGTTTAAAACAATGATTAACAATAATTTAAAAATCTAGTTATTTCTCAGTTTTAATACAGATATCAGAGCATGATAATAATAATAATATTTATATACAGAAATTCGCTTCAGTGTATTTAAACATTGCAGATTTATGATAAACAGTTTCTTAGATTTTCAGTAATAATAAACTAGCCATTCTCATGTTATATTTGCAAAAACGTTTAAAAACTATACATAAGTTGTTGAACTTAAAAAAAGATGAAAGTGTTATTTATATCCTATCAATTGCAAGTAATTTTATAGCAGATTTCAAAGTATGGACATACAGCAGTTCACATCAAATACTCAAAAAATACTCAAAAATATCACATCATTTTATCTAAGTAAATGTACTATCTTTTAAAAACAATCAAGGTCTTTCAAATTCTATTTGAAATGCCTTGAAACAATGTACAAGTATTCTTCAATCGGACCACAAAGAGGTTTGGAATATTAAAATAAAATTGCTGCTTACATGTGGGTTCGAGCACCATTGCTGCACCTATCTCGGTACCTTTAACAGGTAACTGTGTAGCGGACTGCCCCGCCACGCAATCTGTCTTTATTAGACTAAGATATACGGTCCCATTTGAGTTCTGTTGCATTGCCTTAAACAGTAAAAATATTGTAACAAGATTAACAAGGAAAGTCATTTTTCTTAACTCCGAATTTATCAACTTTTACCAATGTCATACTTTTCTTATTCTCGTAGAAGCAATCATCTTATCATTAAGTTAATGTGCTCTCGTATCCATATAATCTTATTATCTATTCAAACATAGTAGAGTGACAGCTGTAAATTAAAACAAAATGGAAACCTTAAATGTCGCAATGAAAAATTGAAAATAGCGCATGCTCAGTTTGGTTGAGCTTGTTCATGCGCAGTGGTTGTGTGTGCAACCTATATTCCAACGCACCTTTTCACCGGCTTAAGCAGAACTCTTTATAATAATCCAGTATGTACGACCTGCTTAAATCATCACATGACGGAAATTTTACTTTATATCATTGATTTGAATAAGAATGAAATTTCGGTAACAAATAAAGATAAAGCATTAAATTAGTAAACAAGTGGCGTCGTGGCCGAGAGGTTAACGCGTCAGAGAAGCAATCTAAGGATTACTGGCCATATGAATTCGGACCCATTCAAGGGGAAGCCGTTGCTTCCTTGAGCAAAAAACTTTACATTCATTGGTTGGTACTGATTTGTTTCAGGAACGGATTCGAGAGTGTTTGAGTAAGCTTCCAACACAATCGTCGAACTAAACAATGTATAAACAAATTTACTTAAAAGACTTTACAAGTGCATTGTACTTTCCACAAAACAATTAAGCAAAAATTAAAGGACAATAAACATATGTACTTACAACGCAGGTAAATCGACTTGAAGTTAAAGAGAGGCTCGCATCTTTGTTATAGTATGACGTGTAGTAAGTGGACGTAGAGGAAACGTATATGGTTGCAATGCATCCAACCTCACCTCCAGCTGTAAAAAAGTAAACGTTGTACATGTTACTTTACTTTTGAGTTGAGAAAAACAGAAGTAAAGTTAATGTTTGCATGCGTAGAATTGTAAAACTATTAATCAATACCTATTAATCATGACATAAGATCTTATTTACACTAAATATGGTTAAAAGTTTTAATCATTATCATATAACATATTTTGATCAATTCCTTCCTAGCAGCAAGTAATATTATACATGTTTATTTATGGGATATTATAATCAATTGACAACACATTTGTATTATTCTTCTAAAGCACCAATTTTTACTTTGACTTTGTTTTAAGTTTTACCAGAGTAAAAAGGCTCTTTCGTTGTACATCCTGTATTATCAATTAATAACTCTGCATGGCTTTGGTTACTACAGGCAATTATAGTCGATGTGTTCACATTGTCACAATAAGTACCGGTTTGATCGGTGTACGTGTACTGGAAAAATCCAAGGATAGGGTCCGGGCACTGGATGGCCGATATTGCTGCAGTCTCATTTCCTGTAATAATTGTGACAAAGTTAGCTATCTAGTAATATATCTCAATATCTTTTAAAGCAAATGTAGACATTTTCTTATATCAAAATAAAGAAAAACAGAATCCCCCAAGAACGTCCAGAACAATAAGTTTGAAAATGTTGCAGGCTCAGTTTGATTAAGCCTGTTTATGGACAATATATAGTGACCACTATATGACTACTCTCACTAGCACTGCCTTAAGCAGTATTCAACATTTAAACACGCTTATAATAAAATTTTGAATTTAAAAACATCCGCAAATGTGTTTATATGGCGGCTATTATGGAACCTCCAATGTGACACTTTCGAACCATTCCATGAAAAGCGGAATACTGTCCCCAAGTAAAAGAATGCCTTTGATCTTATCGAGAAAACAACGAGCGGAACTAAATAAAATGAAGTTTAGAGTGATGATCAGATATCACAGATAAGATGTCGGAATATAAATTTAAAAAGCTGGCAACATATCTTATAAGGGTGAGTATGCAATATTCATATAGGATATATGGAACCACCAATCTTGAAAAAGATCTTACAATACCACAGACACAACAATAATGTGGTGCTGAACTGTACAATTTTTAATGATTGGAAATAAAACATCCCTGATTAAATGTACTGGGCGAGTGCTGCATTATCTTACAGTGGTATCAATAAAATGAGGTTTAAAAGCATACTGTGTATGGCTGTTTATTTAATTTACCTGTCTTGATCATAGTGTAAAACTCTGCTGTATCAACTGTGGATGAATTACATATATCCGTAAGTGAAGTAATCGTGTCAACATTTGTTGTCAGAATAGCCCTGAATCTTAGATCACTTAAGGTTATTTCAGTAGCTGAAATGATAATTCTAATACGTTATCTAAGCAGAAGAGTACATCAATAGTGTTGTTGGAGTTATTATCGTGTTAGGTACTACTTATAAGCCCTCCGGGTACTAGTATCTTTTAGTATACTCAACCAAAGGTGCTAGTCGCAGAACGATGTTTGATCTTGTTATTTATGTAATTAAATACCAATACATAAAAAAAAATTAAAAGTAGTTTTTGTTGTTATATAACAATATAACATAAAAACTATTTTTTTCTATTTTAATATACTGGTATTATATTACATGAAGAACAAGATAAAACAAATTTTATTTCAAATCAATGCGCCAAGCACCTCTGTACTCGACAGTGTCCGCCAAAAACAAGGACCCGATGTAGGATATCAGGAAATACATAGGAACGGCCACAAATTAGATGTTGTAAAATTAATTAATGAGTTTGACATATTTAAAATATGCGTAAAAATTACTCGGATTCGCACTTTTCAACATCGTCAACACCAAATAAACATAGATTGGTGTTAATTGTTCTCTTTACTCGATGCAACGTTACATCATTTCAAAAAGTCGTTTGTCGTTTCGATGCGTCCTTTCGGTATTTTGAGTACCAACGAGTACTTTGATAGAGTATACTAAAAGCTAATGGGTGTGATGCCTTACAAGAAGATTAAGTAGGTCCTGTTCCTTCAAGACAACAACCCCAAAATCGACGGTACAATTAAGTGATATCGAAACTGACAGTCGATCTAAAGACCATTTATAAGACTATTTATAAGAATGTTTTACACACCAGATATAGTCTAATTGCATTATAAATTTATAACCAAGATCTACGCTTAAACTTTCTGCATGCATCACATATGTCGTATATATTTTTTTTTATACTTTTATGTAAGTCGAACTTCTCTTTCGGCATTACGGCAATGGGTTCCATGCTGTCAAACTTTGATTGGTATATACATTCCTTTTGTAATTCCAACTCCAAATTGCATAGATCCTCTCATTTTGTGCGTTAGCGAACAGCATGGATCCTGATCAGACTGCGCGATGGTGCAGACTGGTCTGGATCCATGCTGGTCGCAAACGCACTATTTTGGTTTTGTCGTGAAGCGGCTCAAATGAGCTTTTAAAATGCAATATTACCTGAATTTAAGTAGAAGTAATACGAATATGTACTAGCTTGTCTAAAGTCGAAACAGCCATACGGATACACGTCAAGGGTATTGCCAAGGATTTGAACCGTCTGATTCATCCTGAAAAGCATTTTTAAAATAAAATATTCTAGCTGTGATCGCTCATTTGAATGCTCAAAATACGATCAAACATGTTTGTAAAAAAAATAAAAAAGAAACAAGAGGGCCATGATGGCCCTGAGTCGCTCACCAGAAACAAATGCTTTTCAATGTTGGAATGTCAATATTTAAACAATAATTTGAAGAAATGCCATGACCTGGAGTATTTAAGCTTGAGCTTAAACGGGGCTAATCAAATTAATATGAGCAAACTTGATAAAAGACTACCTAAGAATGCTACAAAGTTTAAAAATATATCAATTATTTCAGTAGGAAATGATGTTCAAAGGTTTTTTTCTATTTTTAGCTTGAGCGGCCCCTAAAAAGGAGCTTATCAAATTAATATAAACAAACTTGATAAAAGAGTACCCAAGAATACTATAAAAGATTACCGAAAATGCTACAGACAAAGTTTGGTTATCATCCATTAATTAGTTCAGTAGAAGAAGATGTTTAAACGTATTTCTATTTTTAATTTTAGCGGCACCTAAAAGGGGCTAATCAAAACAATATGAACAAACTTAATAAAAGACTACCCAATAATGCTACAGAGAAAGTTTGGTGAACATCAATCAATTAGTTCTGTAGCAATAGATGTTAAAATGTATATATTTTTTTAATTTTAGTGGCCCCTAAAAGGAGCCAATCAAAACAATATGAGCAAACTTGATAAAAGACTACCCAACAATGCTTCAGACAAAGTTTGGTGATCATCCATCCATTATTTCTGTAGAAATAGTCATTTAAAGGTATTTCTATTGGCTCCTAAAAAGAGCCAATCAAAATAGTATTAGCAAACTTTATAAAAGACTACCAAAGAATGCTACAGACAAAGTTTGGTGATCATCCATCAATTAGTTCTCTAGAAATAGACATTTAATGGTATTTCTATTTTTAGCTTGAGCGGCCCCTAAAAGGGGCCAATCAAATTCATATGAGCAATCTTGATAAAACACTACAAAGAATGCTACAGACAAAGTTTGGTGATCATCCATCCATTAGTTCTGTAGAAGAAGATGTTTAAAGGTTTTTCTATTTTTAGCCCTAGAGACCCCTAAAAGGGGCCAATTGGAATGACATGAGCAAATTCAAGTGTGATTGTCACAAGGATGCTACAGACAAAATTTGAAGTAAATCTGCTCAGTAGTTTCAGAGAAGAAGACGATTGTTGACGCATGACGACGGACGATGGACGCCGGAGCATTCCCCTTTGATACTAATAGCTCGCCCTGAGCCTTCGGCTCTGGTGAGCTAATAAGATAAGAAAAAGACAAATACTACGTTATCATTTAAGAAAGAGGTACCAAAATTAAATTTCATATAAAAAATGAACAAGTCTTAGGCTGATAACCTGGCTATTGCGAACGTTCATATTTATGAACATTTTTTGGTATAAATCATTTTCTATGATAAATTTCAAAACAATTTTAGTTCAAAATAAATACCAGTCCGCGGAGGTAAATTGCTTTAAATAATGATTTATTTAAGCTTAGTTATATTTTTAAACGTCGGTTGAATAGCTTTCTGAATAAAATTTCCAACGCTTACTTGAACACGTATTGCGTTCCTGAATTTAGAACACAATCAAAGTGGCTGGCTGTATGTGATGATTGGAATGTTTTTGTCATCGATAAAGACATAGAAGTCGAGTCGATTGTGATAGTTTCAAAACTTGTGCTAGTCCATGTGCCATCCAAGGCTGATGGGAAACTCGAACATTGTTGCATTGATGGGGAAACTGAAAAGGACAATAATAACTTCATGGTATTTTCTCCATTCAATTCATGACGCCAATCTAGAGCTTTCTTGGAAAAAATATCGACGGCGAAAACAATATACAAATATTGTATAAAAAATTTAAGTATATGTAACGAGTCTTAGCAAATGAAGGTACCTAAAGATCAATCTATTTGATTCTATTCAAGTGATGTTTAGAGAAAAGGTAATGAATTAAGTTTACTCAAAGATTTAGATCCTTTAATTTTTTTAGATAATTTATCTCAACGGTCCTAGAGACTTCGTCCTAGAGACTTCAGGAGACAAAGTTTGACATTTACCACAGAAAATTTGATTTGAGAGATGATTTATGTATGATTTATATCATGGTAATGTCCAATCTTTAAACCTTTACTAGTTCTTGTACTGCCGGTATTCTATCTTTATAATTATTACATCTTTTTATAATAATTTGAGAGAGTCAGAATTTTAAATAGCACAAGTGGAAGTGAAATTATTATTATTTGTTTCATATGTTTGTCATGCAGATAAAAACATCATGAAAAAAAATGTAAACTGCACTACTCACCTGTAACAAGTATGACACAAATTTGTAAAAGATACTCCATTTCTAACGCGGAAAAAAATCACATATACAAAAACAATTGGATCTACCCGTAGCTATATCGTCCGTAGTAAACCATTTTCTTTTTTGCACCATTAAACAAATAAAAGTATCTAAAACAAACAGCGGTAAAGTAATCAATGAATTAATTGCAACTTAAAAAATGAATTTATCACATTATTGTATTAAATATGCCTATAAGAATATTTCCGTGACATATTTGTGCAATAATTGATTAAAAGAAGCTAGCTTTTTTCTATTTTCGATAAATTACACCCTTAACTACCAAGTTTTGAAACAAAAGCTATTAGCACAATGAAATACTTTCAAAAGGACATTTAAATGGAAAATCGGTGTCACTTTACAGACACGGCCAACCGTTCGGTCGCTTCAATTGTTTATACATAAAAGGCGTTAAAATATATATCTTCATTGTAATTCATTTTTAGGGTGTTAAAACAAAAAGAACGTGACCTGGTAGATTTATTCAATCCAACTAATATTTAATCACAGACAATTATCAACAAATATGCGACATTTTTAATGAAAATGACTTTGCATATCGGATATTTATGCCGTGTACTGTGACGCAATTTCATTATATGATTACATTTTTATGTTCCTATCGTGTGTTTGTAAATTATACCAAAAAGGTGTTATTGAAATTCAAATGAAAAATGAGTATAGGTTCAGACAGATTGAAATGAAAGTATGTAATGTATATTACCTAATAATCAAGATATAACAAAATCTCATAGGGCCTCAGAAATGATTTCATTGTGTCTTCTGAGTAACGGCAAATATGTGTTTTATTTTGTTTACAGAATGTAGCATGCTTAATCACATGAAGAAAGAAATAAGTGTTGAATGTGAAATGATTCATTATAAACGTAGCAGATCATAAACTCGGTGGTATCTTAATTATCTCCCATATAAATTACTAAATCACAATCAAAAAGATAAAGAAGCACAAACTGTTTTATTAATTTAACATGTATATGGCCAGTGAGTTTTCGGAAACAGTAAAAGAACACTATGATTATACAGAACTTTTGGGAAAAAAAATGAAAAAAGCAATTAATGCACGATTAATATAAAACGTGTAATAATCTTTATTTTGAACTTGCATTGGTTCATTAATAAAAAAAGTAAGGAGAAATCAGAAGGTCGGTCGAAATAAGGACTAAATTCAGCTTCATTATCCTTGATGAGATTTAACCTTAATTATTACGAAAGGATCCAGGGACTTTGATTTGATGCTGAAAACATTTTTATAATTGTTAAATATAGTTTAAAAGAATCTTTACTAGTATCTGTTTGTATATGTGAATTTGTGCATCAAATTGACTTTATTGAATAAACAAAACGAGCTTTTCTTCCTGTTTGTGTTTTCATATTATTTATTTAAAAGGGAAACAACCGCTAACTTGCCCTTGCTCAGATTGAATCATTGTTATTCCCCGGGGTTGTATAAATATTTGATTGTAGGCGATAAAAAAGATTTCTGATTCATAATGTGTGTTTTGCGCCGATTACTAAACTGACCTTTGAACTCGATACCGATGACGTTTGATGCTATTTATTTTTGATGTATTTTGAGAGGAAGGGGTTGTGTTGTACGTTTTTAGGGGTGGCCTTTATTTTGCGCTAACGCAATAATGGACATATGGGATTTCCAGCGAACGGACGCCTCAGTTTCACCATCGACGCTCATGCAGTACGCCCGTACGCTGGCTGAAATGCTTGCTCACTTGAAAGAATCCAGTCACTGGCGGGATTTGAACCAACAGCGGTAAGTGGCAAGTTGTTTGAAGTCGGCCTAGGGCGGCATATTAAGTAAACATAAAATGCGGAAATACCGTTCTTAAACACTACAAGAATAATTCGATCGTTTATTCAAAAGAAATATTGTAACTACGTTTACTTTATTTGATAACATTCAATTTTATAAAGTTCAGGAGTTCATAATCTACCTTTAATTCTCTTTCCAACGAAAATGCAAAGAAAAACAGCCTTATTTATGTTTTATGTAGCTTTTCACAAAAGCTACATATTATTTTTGTCTGTCGAATAGTCAGATAAATGCATGAATATGCCGATTGGAATCTGTTTACAAATCCTATGATGTTCAGTAATGTAGTACTTGCAGGACTAAAGGACATAGGTCTATTCAAGGTGAAAAAGAGGCAAGCTTTGTCTTGAAGATGACGAGTAAATTTGTTTGGTTTTGGGAAAACTGTTTTGATCTTACCAATTGTTTTCACATTTCATCTTCAAACCATCATAGAAGCTTTCGAAGACACAGCAAAAAAAGGGCAAGATAACAAATTATACAACCAGTTGAAGTCCCTTCAAGACATTTCAATGCTTCTTATTTTTTAAGTGAAATTCTCATAGCATTTTCCAAATTTAGAAAATTGATAGAAACCTCATTTTACGCCCGGATTAGCTTTGACAATTACATGACATTTTTTATATTTTAATACATATTATATAATTACAAGATGTAACAACATTATAACAAAGATAATATAACATAAATGAGATAGAGGTTGAGATATTGAATGAAGTTTGGTGTTTGATCTCTTCTCTCTTGTACAAAAAAAACTCTGTATGTATTTTACTAAGCTACAAAATACTAGATTATTGCAATTTGCATACCTTTAAGTTCGATAAAGTGAATAATTTAATAATTTGTCATCACATCCCAGTAAATTTCGTAAATGATGGTAAACTTTCCTAAAAATTTGCAAACAATTGAGTTTTATTTATATAGATGTTAGAAATAACAATATTTCACCTACATAATAAAGTCTAAAACCCAGTAAATTAGTCAAGCAGCTATAACCACAATTACTGAAAAATATTTAGGGTTTTATCAATATAACAAAATTATAATAAAAGTTTCAATTCTATAAAGTACTAATGCTATCCTTAAATGATAAAAGTTATCAACAACATCCTTTTACTATCATAACAAATATCAATTTTAATAGCATTTTAAATGATACAATAATTTAACATTGAAATGAGACAAGAGGGCCAAAATGGCCCTGAAATCGCTCACCTGTATATAGGCCCCTGGGACGGGGCCAATTTTGACCCCAGGGCTTTTATTTGAACAAACTTGGTAGACACTGACTAGATGATGTTTCATGCAAAATATTTAAGCTCTAGCTCTTACGGTTTTTTAAAAGAAGATATTCTGTTTTTTAAAAGAAGATATTCTAAGTTTTTTTCTTTCGGTTGCCATGGCAACCAGAGTTCTGCTTGGAATTAAATTCTTTGAACAATTTTTAAAGTTGACTACCATAGGAACATTCCTTTGCAGTTTGGACGAAATTGGTTAAGAACTTTATGAGGAGATGTCGTTTAAAGTAAAAGATAACGGACGCACGACGGACAGACGATGTACGGCTGCCAGTCGAAAAGCGATAACAAAAGCTCACCATTTCACTTTGTGACAGGTGATTAACAAAAGTATTGCAAAGTAGGGGGACAAAAATATGTACAACTAAATGCAAATTAGGGTAATCAAAAGTAAGTTTGAAATAAAGAGACTCAGACCTGTGCACAAATCTTATCTGAAACATGTTTTAAACTATCAACATTGTGATACTTAATCATCATAAAATAACCCCCTGTGCTGGGTATGTTTGTTTTAGCCTAGTCGCAAGATTTACATATTTTTACTATAGGTCTCCTAGGCAATGCCACACGCTTATCATCTCAGCTTTTCGCTAACCATCTCAGCTTTTCCTTTCTGTGTAATTTTCATCAATATAACTATAATGTATTGACATGCATATGTCTGACAGGCCAATTTTTGACTCTGGGTTTTTTTATTTATAGATGTATAACTTTTCTATTGGAACACGAAGTGATGATTTAAGCTCTGGGCAATGAAGTTTCTGTAATTTTATAAGATTTCATTTTTAAAGTCTTTTCTTCGCTATTTTGACCTGCTATTAACCATTTCATACAGTGTGCACCTTTTGTAGGAGGCTACCTTAAAACTACTTCTGAAGTTGGCCATATCCAAAACGAATACATTGTATGTATTTCAAAGAAATAGTAGATAGAGACCAAAGGACAATAATTTATCGTAAAAAAGCTAACCTCTGTGCTCTAGATTTTAATTTTAAACCATTTCTAACAATATTTTGTGTTTTTGTGACGTAATTTTATGATGAGAATGCAGTCTTCATACCAAATTAAGATCAACACACAAGCAATTAACATAATCTGATGTTTAGGAAAAATAAACTAGAGCTATCAATCAAGGTGATTAATACCATAATGACATTATAATTGAGAAAAAACTGACAAAGACCAAATGCACATAACTAATTAAGTAACTTATATAGTGACATACAAGACACATTTTACATATCAAAAATCCTGGAAAACTTGCAAAGTTAATCTCCTCACCTTGCTTTAAGGATTTGCATGACTAAGCAATGAATGACTTTCTTCTATTACAGGGAGTATAGAATCGGGAGTATAATAAAATGATAGATTGAATTCAATTTCCTTATTTCCTACTGCTTCTGTCATAGGTTTGGTACACTTTTTATCATATACCTCAAACTTTTTACCAGCCTGTTCTTTGAAGTTTGACCTCCGGTATACCCCTTCAAATTTTGGAAATAGTTTACTGTTTTTATCAATATGACTTTCAAAGTTCAAGGCATACCATACACTCAACACAGTTGTAACGTCTAAGACGATTTCGCTATTAACATACATGAAGATCTTCATATGATCAGATAGTATCAGACTATCTGATTCACAGTTATACAAAGCTATTCTAATAGCTTGAGATGAGGCAAAACACGATGCTATATAGGAACTAGATAACTCTTGATTTTTGTTCACTTCTGAAAACGCATTAACAATTGTTTGAGATAATACTTGTGACACTGCTTTAGAAGTAAATGCATCCTTTTTTACTTCAACGAGAGTTTCTTCCCCTGAAGTTGAATTTTCATCATCTTCAAAGTCCCCAGTTTTAATTTTCTTTGGTGGTGGTTCACTACTACCATCTTCTTTATTGTCTTCAGTTCCTATCTTAACTGTACTTCTGTTAACAAGTATATCTGCATGTCCGTGCCACACTTCTGTGTTACCTAATAAACATAAATTATATCAAATATTTACAGGTCCACATATATTAATTGCAATGCAATTCTACATACCAAAAAATTGTAATTTTGGAAGAGAACATTTTCAACTAGACCTATCACTGAAGGTGGTTAACACCCCCACAAGCAACTTTTGACTTTTTTGAAAAATAAGTAGTCTGAAGAAAAATTTGAACTCAACCTATAGTAAATGAAGTATCAACTGTGTACATAAGAATTTTCAATTAATTGCAATCCCAACTGGGGTCTTCATATAAGCTTGGTACACACCAAGTGTGATCATAAAATCTCATTCCTAACTCTAACTATTGTCCAGAAACCATTTTTCTATTTTTACTAATGGTGACCGTTGACCCTAGTGGATCAACCGGGGTCTTCATATAAGCTTGCTATAAAGCAAGTTTGATTATAATATCTCACTCCTAACTCTAGTTATTGTCCTGAAACCATTTTTTTATTTTTAGTAACAGTGACCTTGACCCCAGGGGGTTCAAATGCAATACCAACCGGGGTCTTTATCACTACTTTATGTAAGCTTGCTATACACCTAGTTTGATTACAATATGTTGTTCCTAACTTTAGTTATCATGTGGAAACCATATTTCCGTTTTAGAAATGGTGACCTTGACCCCAGGGAGTTCAAATGCAACTTCATGCAAGCTTGCTATACACCAAGTTTGATTATTGACTCAATTGTACTACAAAATTTGTGTATTTCAAAAGATTGAGGCATGGAGGGTTCAAATGCAATAACAACTGGGGTCTTTATGTACGCTTGCTATACACCTAGTTTGATTATAATATCTTGTTCCTAACTTAAGTTATTGTCTGGAAACCATTTAAGTTTTCCATTTTTAGTGACGGTGACCTTGACCTCAGGGAGTCCAAATGCAATACCAACTGGGGTCTTCATACAAGCTTGCTATAAATCAAGTTTGATTATTCACTCAATTGTACTACATAATTGTTTATTTCAAATTATTGAGGCATGGATCTGGACTCTCAGTGTAAAAATTTGATAATGAAATGCTAAATCTGCCATAATAGAAATAAAATGAAATTACTCCTTTGTATGTGCCAAAAGAAATACATTTTTGTAGTTTTATTACTGAAAATAAGTCAATAAAGGGAGATATCTTCAAGAAAAAAAAATAAGACATACATAAAGGGAGGTAATTTGAAGAAAACATTAAGACAGAGTTATAGATCGTGTTTTTTCTCACACTGTTATCTATTTATTTTTCAAGCTTCACTGGAATCTCTGTAATACTTTTTGAGTCTCTGGACAAAGAAAATGCATGCCATGTTAACCTTTGACCTCTAAGTATGAACTTCACTTTTTTTTTTGGAGGTAGGTTTTTGTATTGTGAATAACACCACGGATTTATATTACATCCGTTTTTCATTGTTTATATTTGTGCAAACTAATTTCAAAATCTTTTGATGAATGGAAAAGCTGTGGAAAAGACACAAACAGAAACAATGACAGTGCTTAGCTTTGAACTCTAAGTGTGGCCTTGACCTTGGAGGTAGAGGTCTAAGTGTTTGGCATAACGTGTATGTTGTCAAATTATGGAAAATATTTGTACCAAGTTATTTTAAAGTCCTTTAAAGGATGAAAACAGTTCTGGACAAGAGAGACACGGAATATACCCCTAACAGATAATTATGACAGACTTCTGATTTTCCAGTTCTACCTTAATCTCGGAAGTAGGGGTCTGCAATGAATCATGAATCACTGATTTATGGACCAGACACAGACAGGGGACAAAACGTATTCATGTTGCTTTGTCTTAAGTAGAAACATTAGTTAATAAAGGTAATGCATGGAAATCAGAGATAGAAGATAAAACAACACACATAGAAATAAAATCACATCATCTAGGTCTAAAACAGCAAAAATATGTAGACACAAAAATATCCAGAGTACGGTTTCTGTTGAACAATTGGTAAAACATTTGATCAAGAAATATCATTCTGCCATCTACCAATGAGCTGATAAATGGTAGAATATCCTCAATGCATCAAAAAAGTACATAAAAGATTTATAAATTACCAAGTGATGTGTTCATTTGATTTTCGCTGATATCCATTGCACAGTTTGGACACCTTCTTGCATCCTTTGGGAAAACTTTGTTTCCAATCTCGTAACTACCAGTCAATGGTCTAAACAAATGCGCAGCAAGAATAACTTGTATATTGAATTCATTATAGTCTTTGTTTCCGAACAATGAAAGAAGACACTCCTCATGCTGTTCTGAAATTAAAACAAAAATAATTCTTAAGCTAAGATTTTTAAGTCATATACACATTCACAAATGTTATTTTGTACAAACTTAAGAAATAATCATAAAATTTAAAAACCATTCTGCCTATATTCTGAAAAGAAAGAAAATGCCATAATTTTTACCAAATACATGTAAATACATTAACTGTCTGCTTAACATGATAATAATTTTCCATGCAATAGAAAGTTGTAAACTAGATCGGTTTCATTGATAAAATACATGGATCAATGTGGTACATGCATGGGTTGATATTGATAAAAAGAGTTTTGTTACAAATGAAGCAGGTCTCTATGTCAAAGGTTAAAGTCCCAAAGGGAGGGTACTCCCAGGGCAATTCTTAGGAATCTTGTTCAAAATAAATCATTGGAAATTTTTGCTGCATCATAAATAAATGGGGAGTCCTACATTACTTAAATTTTATGTCAGTCAAGACTTCCATGTACAACAGTCTTGTTTCAAGCATGTTCAAAATTGTTGTTTTGAGGGTCAAATTAATTCACGAATTCGAAAAACGCCGTTTTCGGGTACTTTCTGTACATAGCTCTGGGGAATTCACCTAATGGCGTGTAATAGCGAACTCGAATGTTTTTGCCCTTTTTTAAATTAAATTGAAATAAAACAGTTATTTCTTTATAAGAAAATAATTAAATATCATTGTACTTCATTTGGTGTAATTCCCCAGAGCTAAATCTGTAACGTTTTTTATATATAGGTATGATTTGGGGGAGGGGGGGAATTTGACTTTAGGGCGATTATTGATAGAATTTCAAGGTCCTGTGGGAGAACTTACTAGTTGCAAAAAAAATCCTCTAATCTTGAAATTTAAACACTTATTTCATGTCTTCCTTCTTGGATTTTTAGGTAAGAGAGCAATTTCTTGCAACCAGTAAGCTGAAAGTCTGCAAGTCGAAATCCGTCGTCAGTTGAAATGTTCACTGTGGCTTCCGAAAAACTATTTCCATCAGCTGATGCATCACAAAAATCGATGAAAACAGGACATGCTTCATTTCTGGACAAAAGACAATCCTTCCGAAAGTTGGTTTCGAAATTTGTCAAATGTTGACGTAAATGTTGTCTTTTCGCCATTTTTCGCGATTCAGACCAAGCGCACCAAACCAATTTAATGGAGATATATGATTAAAAATATAGAAGAATATATATAAGTGCAGTATTTTATAAACAATCAGATCTATCTTGTTTATAAATTGAAAGTACAAATGCCGAAGCAAGATGAAGGGGAGGTTACCGCGTGGACAAGTGTGAGGAAGATTTATCGGCTGTGACTAAAATCAAAGTGCTGCAGCACTGAATGCGACGGACATGCAACCGGAGAGACATTTAGGCTTTTTTTAGAAAAAACAAATAAAGTTTCCTTTTAAAAGGAAAGGCTTGCACAGTTGTGCCTTCATCCCAACCCTTTAAAATTGTGTGTTTTTTTTGTTTCAATTTATTATCACATTTTTTTTAATTACGGTATTTGTATATCATAAAGGGTTTATTTAGTTGGGTTTTTTTTTTTTTTTTTGGAAAACCGAATATTTTTTGTCAAAACGATTTGAAATCTATTCTCTATTGTATAAAACTAGATAAATAAAGAAAATGATCAATCGTAAAAATACTAACGTGATACTGAAGGAAAACAAGTGTGCACATTTCATTTCCCCTTTTTCGCAGCGAAATCATTCCTTTGCTTTATAGACAAGTAAATGCACTTACGTGGTACCAATTAATAAGCATGTATCAACTATGTTACACGATCACAAATAGACGATATCAGCACCAAACTCCTCACAGCTGTTACGTCACGTTTTGCTACTTTAACTGTACAGACTAGGGGAAGTAACCGCTGCGAGGAGTTTGGATCAGCACGTGATATGCATGGGCTATTTTTAGATTACCTCACCAAGAAGTTCAGTAGATCTAAATATAACTCGATCATGCGTGATTTGGTAAGCAGGACCACCCTTTGAAGACTGAATACTACTACAGCGTATAAAACTAATACAGACAAAAAACAATTATAAAAGAAACTAACTTTTGCGTCTTGAAAAACAATTGAAACGGAACAATTTCGTTTATAATTTATTACGGTTTAAACCGATAAATCAAGTAAAAATAGAAATCCTATTTATATAAACAAACTGGGATTACCGAAGTAACTAAAATAGCTTAGATTTCCGTAATATTACTTCGTCTGATTCCGCAGTATGACGGAATCGCCCGAATTGTCACGATTGCAATCGGAACTACATCGGCTATTATCATTAATCCGAAGAGTGACGGAAAAGGCCGAAAAGTTGCGATTGGCACGATTGCGGCTGGTTTCCCGTTCAACCATGCACCAACAGTTGTAAGCAGGAAACCACCTAACCGGAACAAGTTTTCCATATGAAATGGCTTGCAGCCGTGGCTGCAAGCCAAAAAAAAAAACAAAAAAAATAAAACACAAAATATATAACAGAGAAAATTTGTTCGATTTGTAGAGCAATATATTTTGTGTCCCAATCTGATATAATTCAGATTTTCTACTTTCAAGCATTTAAATACAGAATGAAATTTATGCATAAAAACGCTGGTCAAACTTGTAATTCAGTGTCCTTATCGATTTATTCCAAGAAATGATATGTAAATAGAAAAAAAACTGTCAACGAAATATTTCTAAAATAAAACCATGCAAAATAAACTTCAAGCATAATACATTATACATGTGAGAATGTTATTTAGTATAACATAGTGGGCATATAGACAATAAAATATAAGTCATTTGTATTTTTATTTCTCTTGGATATGTCTCATTAAAAATATTTTTGGTTAAAATCATCAGCAATTAATAGTGTATTTTTTAGATTTTTTTATTTACAAGGGCCAGAGCACATCGTTTTTATTTTAATCTAAATGTCACTTAAGCACTTCAGTGTTTAGTTGTCCTTTTCATTTTCACACTAAATTCCATTTTCAACTTGTTTGCTTCTTACAATTGTATTAAAAGTATTGCATGTAAACAAAGTAAGTATCCATTGGTTTACTACATGTATAATGTGTACTCCCTGTCCGAAAATCAGGTGAAGCAGAATCTATTTTTAGAATAGCGAAGGTTAACTCATATCGTGACCTAGAAAAATATGTAAACAAACCACAAGAATCGGAAGTAGAACTGATATCATAACTTCCTTCAATAAAGATTACCATGAAAGACTACATGGTGGTAAAGTGTTGAAAAACACTCTTGTTACATGCATTTTCAAAAATAGATATTTATACTAACCATTGTACTGTATCTAATTTATTAATAACTGCTGAATATTCAGCTAAACCCGCGTTATGAGTCACGAAAATAGTTCTTCTTTTATTAATGCGCGAGTTATTCTAGCGTCACGAAAAACTTTTGATTTGTTAATAATAATGTTTTGTATAATGTAGAAATATTTATTTCCTACTAATAATTTCTTGGAACTCAGAGCTTACACCTGTATTATAGTATAATTTGCTGTCCTACTTTTTCGACAGCGGTAAATCGTTTCGGCAGTAATTTGCATATTGCGCAATAATACTACGGAACTATAACGTTTTTATCAATCATATACGTTCATATTTTACCTTGGATACTAGTAACTTAATTTGAAATTGAAAAGGCTAAATATGGTAGATTTTAAGATATCCCGACAAAGAATGGGAGTTTTTAAGGATCAAATTCATGTACTAGTTCTTGGGCTGTTAATCGGTTGAGGACACTTTGCGCGATTGTAGCAGACGAAATCCCATTGTGTAGATGACTTAGCTCTGAACGCGCCTGAGGGCGCGTCCGTCGCAAAAAGGATTGGAGCACCACACTAAATACCGTATTCCGGTATATACCGGACAAGGCGCTTGAATGATAAAATGCTAAAATCTTGTCTTTTTACCCAACGGAATGAACTTTAACAGGTCTAATTCATCTTTTCACACCGAATCAAGTACGATAATCAAGGAAAAATGTAAAATTCGGCGAAAAAAACGATATTTGTCTATTTTGTGATCATGATTTCTGCAAGCGTCTAGAGGTACTGCTCCAATCCTGTATTGGAGGTATATTTAAATCCAGATTTATCGACAATTCGGACCCCGTACTTTTCGGACCAGACACTTCGGATCAGATACAATGACAGGGACAATCCAAACCAGAACTTTTTGTTTAATGGATCTTTTAGTTATGTACGTTTATTTTATTATTTTTTAATTTATAGAGGTAGAGTCTTATATTTTTTTTGATAATTTCATAATTTTTTGTTCTTCATATATCGTATGATAGTCCAAATGCATGTAAATAAACCTAATACGGTTGTTGAATGAACAAACAAAATATTTAAAATGCAAGAGTATGAATTTCTATATGCAATGTTGAAAAAAATCATTAAATACATTAAGATTTACGTCAGTAAAAAGTACTGTGGATACATGTATGCGAAATGGTCATACATGTATGTCGTTCCGAATGATCACATAGATTTACCCCTTTTGGAAGTAGTTTTACATGAGATCTTCCAGGATAGGAGCTGAAAATAAATGTTGGTCAGTGAATTACTGGAAATCAGATCCTAGATCCCTAGTGAGCCCACAATGGCTATTGATTTAAATTTTAACAATTATATTGATCTAGCAGTTATGGTAATTAAATTGACAAGTCATTTTGTTATCTTAAACTTCAATAAAGCTACATATTGTACAAAAAGTGAAAGAACTCGTTTATAGGTGCCTAATGCTATGCACATAACAAAACTTAAAATGAAAGCACGCAAATTTATTAATTATTTCAATCTAAAGTCTGCAAAAAAAAACACTTTTAAGGGAAAAGAGTGACAGAGTGCAACACTACATCTGATACTTATAGAATACGTCATTTGTGACAGAACTATTTCATTCAATGTTTGTATAATACATACATGTTCCAGGTTAACTAATATTTCCCGATATTATATGTTATTTTGGTTTTAGAGTGATATATGCGGATATATTACCTGTCAAGATTTTATATCACCCGAGCCGTTAGGCGAGGGTGATATTTTATCTTGGCAGGTAATATATCCGCATATATCACTCCAAAACCAAAATAATAATTTTATTACCCTTCCCGCGCCGAGTTAAGACGATTTTAAAATAAATCATTGCTACTTCAAATGAAACGTCGAAATAAGATTCCCTTAAGGATACCCCTTCACCATAAGATGACGTCACATAAATACATGACGTATTATCTTTCGAACATAACGGATGTAAACGAGAGAAAAAGGAGTAGTCTGTTGAACGCACTTTTTTGGAAATAATATCAAGCTTTCACAAGGTCATATTTGTTTCCTATACTGATGAGAATTTGTATCATTACTCTATTTTGGTAAATATCTATCATTTGACAGTTTAAAAGTGCTTGTAAATCGGAATTTACATCACGTAAAATCAAACCGTACGCGCATCGCAGAGCGCATGTTGTTTACAACGTGGGGTACCCATCGGGGAAATTTAATGTGTACATTACCCGTCTGGCTCGGTAATATCAATTTCTTTCGAGTGATCAATATCCAATCAAAAAGGCGGAAAAAAATCTGGAAGGGTAATAAAATTTCCTATTGTGTCTCCTTTACTTAAATTTTCTCGTTCTATGCTTGCAGAAATTCTTTATGTGGCAATATTTTGATAAACAGATGTATAAAAATTTCTGCAAGCATATCGGGAAAGTACAAAAACTACATTGGAAAAATATGGAATCGGTGAATTGCCCGAAACATGGTGTATGTTTTTTTATTCACAAAATTAAAGAATGTCAAAAATATTGGTATGAAAAAGAGACCATTATTCAGTGTCGGGTACAATACTAATTTTGTTGTCCAGTCACGACTCAATATATCGGAATCCATTATACTGACAAATTCAAATAACGACAGTGAATTAATGGGAACCAATTTTTTTCAACGTTATTATAATCCTTTATAACGGAAAATTCGTATTCCGACTCCGACACATAAATTTGGAAACCAAACGTGTTATTTTCTATACAATCAGTACCCGTTAAACTGACATTTGGTCAGTCAAGCGCGCTTATCATTGAACTGTAAACAAAAGCCGCATGGTGTTAAAACAGGTATTGTAGCTTTGTCAGTTGATTGTTGCACCCTATTACAATAACAACCTGTTGTTGTTAGCTGAATTTTGTTACACTTGCCAACTTATGACAACAAACAGTGTGCAATAAATTTTTAAAGGTTTAACTTTTAAAAGTCCTATCATTGTATGTGCTTTTTATTTTTTAAGTTTTATCATTTTCATATCAATCTTTAACTATTTAAGTTGTTATTATAATAGTAAAGTTGTAGTATTTTGTGTATGATATGTAATGTGTACAACAAAGTGAACACATAAACACAAAAATCTTTTTCATTATACATGTAGATGTTTATTATAGATATCAATACATAATGTTCAGATACCAGTGAATAAGCATACATGATGAATGATGAAATTCAATAC
Source organism: Ruditapes philippinarum (assembly GCF_026571515.1). Lineage (NCBI taxonomy): Eukaryota > Metazoa > Mollusca > Bivalvia > Venerida > Veneridae > Ruditapes > Ruditapes philippinarum. The sequence goes on along the minus strand of NW_026859094.1, from coordinate 141,814 downwards.
ACTGGCAAATTCGATATACTGACATATACTTTGGGAACCAACAGTGTCGTTGTAACGAGTCCTGACTGTATACATGTAGGTTTGGTAGCTTTTTGTATGCAGCCATATCACCACATCGGTAAAAGGTGTTGATTGAACACATTTCGTGTTTGCAGTATTAGCTATATCAAATAATATATGTAAATATTTTGATAAAATATTGCCATACTACAGACGTGGCCAGTCTGGTGCTCGCACGTGAAATGACGAACTGTACAGAATCATTCATTTCGGTAGTTTCAAAATTAACTTTTCGCCCCAGCACACAAAACACTGTTTATGGTACAAAACAGCCGCTACCTCACAAAACCATATCAATGGTAGTCTTAGATAATTCAATCAAAATAAATTTAACTCCCTGTAGATTTCGTTTTTTTTTTGTGTTTTTTGTTGTTGTTGTTGTTTTTTTTCATTCGATAATATCATTTATTCAAGGTTAGAGAATGACAATAGTTTACAATCAACAGGAAACAAATTATAAAAATGACTCATAGGTTGATATCAATAAATTCATAACAAACAAATTATTAAGGAAATCAACATAGATAATTGCCAAAAAAGTTTTATTGAAATTGATACATTATATCAACGACGACAAGAGGGTTTTATACATAGAAATAAACAGGTTTATTCGCATTGTACAGTAATATGACACATAAAAACTATATTTCTAATACATTTGTATCTGTGAACAGAATAAAGACTAGAACTATTTTTTTTCTTGAGGAAAAGTTCTTCAGTCACTGTTAGTTTAAAGTATATACAAATTTATATTTGTTGGATTGTGTTGGAAGCTATAAGCTTATTGAAACACTCTCGGATCCGTTTCTGGAACCAACCAGTACTAAGCAAAGAATGTGAAGTTTCTTGCTCAAGGAAACAATGGCTTGCCCCTGACAGGGTTGGAACCAACGTGGTCCTTAGATTACAAGTCCGACGCGTTAACCAATTGGTAAAGCCGCCACTGTTAGTTCTTGATCATTATTCATTGTTTATTCATTTGCTAACGCCACGGCCCCCTGCTAGCTCCTGGTTTCTTTAGTGCTAATTGAGTGTTACTCCGCTTGTTAATTGATTGATAAGCGTCTCTAAGGCTTGTCCCAGCTGTCGGTTTTGGACGTTTAGGCATTACTTCATTTGGTTCTCCTTCAGTTGCATACTCCTCTGGCATTGTATAGATTTCTGGCCTCTTCTCTGAATTAAAAAACAACAACAGTTTTCTCGTCAAATGTTCTGTGATATGATTTTTAATCACGATATAAAAATGAAATTAATGCGCTCTACCAGTTAACCTTTTGTCGAAAAATTTACAATTTATTGTAAAATGACAAATGTTAATTGGTCAAACGTCGTGCTCTAGATTTAGGATGATTCTTATCAAGATATATATGCTAAATCTGAAAAAATTGACACTCTTATATAGCTTATGTCATAGCATTTTATTTACATCATTCGGGCATGTCAGTTTTTAAATTAATAAATTTTTGCGGACGCCCATCATAAGTCAGGTTTAAACAATCAGTGTTGACCTAAAAGAGATGTTAAATCTTTTTTCAGTTAGGTGGATACTATGAAACACTTGATTATAATACAATGAATATTTTTGCGTCAAATATCAAATAAAGTATAATTTTGTAACTATTTTTCTCTAATTCCAAATTAATACCTTCTGAATCCGAGGTTTTGGCTAATACCAGTGTTTTACTTCTAGGTAATCTAGTATTTCTAGAAATAACAAGATTATCTATGGATCCCCTTCTTGAATTAGCTCTTGATGGCGGTCTCGATCCAGCTCTAGACACAGATCTTGACTCAATTTTAGACGCCTGTCTAGACAAGACGATACTTTTACTCCGCTTTGACAGCGGTGCTGGATACACACCGTTGCTTCGGAGTGACAGAGCCGGGCCACGTATACTAGATGATATTGTACTCTTGTCGTAAGATATTGGATATTTGCTTTTAGCTCTTTCCTTAAAACTATTGGCTGCCATTCTTGTGGTCAGAAAGTTCTTGGTTTTCGATTTCAATCTTCCACCGGTGCTGTTTGTAACGTTTGATGTACGGGCGCTTCCGTTTGCAATAGAGCCGTTTGATCCGGTCACAGCCGCTGTGTGTACAAAACGAATGTGAGATTAATTAAAGCCATTTAAGCATTACAAAGTAATGACAATTGATAGTGAATGGTGGCCTGTTTGCCTTTTTGTCTTTTAAGTATTTTTAATATGTACACTGTGAAAAGCAGGGTTATGTCGATATCCAATTCTTTGCATATCTTTAACATAATTATTAGTATGCAAATGTGGTTAAAGATTCTGCCATTGGTAAAAAATAAATGCCGGGAAAATAAATCATTTTCCATAATTCTCTTTAATGCCATTCAACCGTATGATAAAAAGTTGGTTTCTAATCCATGCAAGCAGGTTCTTATTCATGCATGCTATTTTTTATTGTTGTAAGTGTCCCTTTTCGTAGTATATACTGTCTCGTACATATTATTAGATATTAATCCAGTCAAGTTCAACTCCTCTTAATCTATTCATAAATGATACGTTAAAAAAGGATAATATTGATATGATTAAATATCGGTATTAAAATATTATTTTCAAGGTATTTTCATGTTACAGTGAGTTGGTTCAAGGAATGGATTCTCGAGTGTCTCAATAAACTTATACCAACTCAATCGAACTTAAACAAATTCATATCAACTAAGTGTACTATTTTAAATTCATGAATGCTATCACCTTCTGAAAAGTTCCTACTTGTATAAGGTTGTTTCTTTCCAACTTCAAATTTTGTCCATGTCTGTGCTGCTAGGTTAAGGTTCAACGACTGTTCTCCCAGAATATCATCACCACCTCCATCTATTTATATAAAAAATGGGAAATTCTATACAATAAATAATCATATATCTACCTGCCTTCTGAATACAATCGTGCTTTTATTTATTTTTCTGCATATATGCAGAACGTTCATGAATGTGATTGCCTTTGCCATAAGATTGTGGTGTTTTTTTGTATTTGTAACCTGCCAAAAGTTAAATATATATTTTGCTGATTGCCAATAAACTGAAACCAAACATGATACCGAATATAAAATCATTAATTGCTTCTCTAAATGTATTGGATGATGTCATTTATTCACCAACACTGTTCGCAAAAGTGTAATCGCGGACTGATTAGAATGCCATAATCAAAACAAAAGTCAGGATCACCCGATCAAGTTTCTACCCGTTATTGTGGTTACTTTTTCACATTCTATTCGAGTTTGTTTGCCCCACAACTTAGTTATGTAGTATGGTAACATTCTAGGCTTATAGCCGGTTTGTTTAACATTTTAAAACCTAGCAATAACGAGCTGTAAGCAGAATGCCTTACACTGTAAAGAATATCTTTAATACTTGTGGTAATTAAACTTATATAAATTCTTCAAGGAAAGAGGTTAGATACCAGTGGCCTGTTGAATACGAAGTTGTTTACGTCGTTTGCGCTGATCCGAGATTTATTGAAATCAATCGAAACTCTCATGAATCTTTGTGCCAATGGAGTTACAATGTATAAGGGACCGACAAATCTTCTGGACAGGAAGATTCCGCTGTCACACACTTCCATGTTTTACACGATCAAACATGTCTCATATATTTGACAAAAACATGAAATAAAGGATTTTCAACTCACTATTTTTAGTGGGAGATGACTTTTCGAGGAGATCTCTTTTACGATCTAAATACCCGTTTTGAAGACCTAACGAAGCCGGTGCATCAAGTTTTAACGACATCTCTCCCAAAGGATGGTCGGCTGAAACATTAATAAGATGACTAATTAATATCATTAATAAAACATGCTGGAAGATATATTAAATTGTGTACGAAATAGTTTTTCCCCCCGAGTGTTTAAATAATCAATTGAAGATTTTAAGAAAATCTATCAAAATTTTACTTTATGTCTGACGGGACACAACTTGAATGCTTTGGTTGGTTTTTCTGCTTTTCTATTTGCTTAACAGGTTTTCCTGGATAACTAACCAGTGCTTACCAATTTCTCCGAAAGTAACAAACTACTAATCCAATTCACACACGCAATTTGCCCTTTTAATAAGGCAGTGTTCGTTCGCCAGAAAGCAACGTTCTCCAACAACTTCTGCAAACCTTGTCAGATTGAAGGGAAACTAACTATTATCAATTGCAAAATATCACTATAATTCTTTCTTTCGTCGTAGGAAGAAACATATCTCTATCACTTTTGCCATAAATGTGGCACATGATTGCCGACATTTCACCACGTGACTGAAAGTAGTTCCAATATGGCGCCTTCTTAAGTCAGAAGTCTATTGCAAAAGCATAATATCTAAAGATATTAGACTGGTTTCTTCAGAAGACATCTTAACAGAACAATGCAAACGAGTGAATTCAATGACACCAACATACGAACTGACAAAAAAGGTAAATGATAAACCAACGTAAAACGTATTTACCTCCAAAAAGCGGCTCTTTTAATCTGGCTTTTCGGATTTCTCTTTTCTTCAACCACCAGACAAGACAAAGGCATGTTAATATGAAAATTATAAGAAGAATAACACAAGGCAGGAATATATATAGCCAAGTCCAGTTCGTGTTCTTGGTCTCTGTGTCCAGTAAACCTATCAGAAAATAAAACCTAATAATAATAAATGGTAAATTAAAGAAACATTAATTTTAATATTCGTGCATAAATCAAGTGAAGCACTTAAAATACCACGATATGAGCGAAAAGCAAGACATACATCAAATGGTATGATTATAAATCATGGACAAATATTTCCAGTCCCGTCATTTCAAAAAAACTCAGTGGAGTCCTTTTGAGTTTTCTTCTTGTACAAATAAGCTCATAAATTGACCTAATTTAATATTGTTCATGTTATTTGAAATAACTGGGTAATCAACTCAATATCAACTTAAATTTCTTCTGTCTACTCTAATGGTAATAGAATTTGGTTTCTTTAAAGTCCTTATTTGGGCTTTCTGACATCTCAAATATAAAAAGGAAATTTCAGGTATATCATTTTGAAATTTGAAATATGTAGGTCTTAATGATATTTAGTAGTTATTAAAAATACTCAGAAGATCTTCTTCCGTTACTATCTTCATCCTTTCTTTGTAAAGTATTAAACAACATTGTCATATTACAAATACACATTTGATTTTGTATTGAATCTATAACCAAATGATGAATTTCGTGAATTGTAATTACCCTAGTATTGTGGCACAATTTCTTGAAAAAAGATGTGCGAAAAAAAACACACACACACACACCACGCATGTGCAGTGAAAATCGCTTTATGTGTGCTGTGTTCAATTAATTGTTCATAGGAAATATTGTCAATGAAATCCCATATTTGTAGTTTACCCTCCGAATCACGGCAAGGATCCGCATTGAATACACTAAAGCACAGATGAGCCACCGCATCGTTCCTGGGCAAAGTGTCAAGTAGTTTATCAATACTAGATGCCTTTACTTTCGCAAGGAACCGATATAACTTCTATAATACCAGAACAGAGGTACAGTGCAAATGACCGTAGAAAAAATTTCATGATCACAATAAAAGTCCAGTTGCTTGATTCACAGTGTGACGCTCAACCAATTGAGCTAACCGGATAGAACATGCATATTCTGTTACGTTTCACTGCCTTAGAATGCTAGGAGAGTTGCCGTCTGCCTTTGAATGCTCAACAAAATGTTGTCTGTTAACAATGCCGTCCGTTTTAGTTTTGAATTTTATCAAATTTTCTTGAAAAAAATAAAGTCGAAAGTCAATCAGCTTGTTACATGACAATCCATCGACAGTTACGACTGCGTGAAAAGTGTAAATTACAAGCAAGATTTTGACGCTGATACCGTGAATACATAGCAGCTTAAACCCTCAGTAATATTCAACTCGGAAATATTCAGACCCGATTATTCCGAAAGGCCAAATGCGTGTACATGACTGTTACTGGTAAAAACATTCATTATACTGTTAGATCAGATATTTTTGCGAGGTCAAAATTTTGCGAAATCAGCATTTCGGACTAGCTCGCGAATTTCTTCTTTCAGTCCTATTCAGTTCATATAGATGTATGCATTTTATAGCGAACATTTATTCTCACAAAAATCTTTAAATGGCAAAATTTCATATCTCGCAGAAACTTCTGAATATACAGTAAATCAATAGTGCATAAGCCGAGACCGTGATGATTAATATATACAAGCCAATCTGTTTTAACCATATCTTCTTTCCTTACATGTATCTGAAATATAAATATTTAGAAATTACAGTGCAACCTCTGCACAGAAGAACACACTGTGGGAAAAAAGGTTTTCGGTTGTTCCTGAGAGATGGTGTTCTAATAAAGTTAAATTTATTCTGAAGTCTTACTTTGGGAATTACATATAGGATTGTTGTAAAGAGGGTAACAGAGTGCCGCTTGGAATGGAAATTTGACACTAGTCAGTCAACAGTGTACAGCCTGGTCAAATTGTACGGATGTCCAGGCTGTCCTGGCTCTCTACTGGTAGTATCACCCGGTTCCAGTAGGGTAAAGGTATTCCTTATGTGTATTCCGTAGCTTTGCCCAATGGTCCTTAATATTGAAATACATGTACGTTCAAAATCTTTTTTTAAAATGAAATGAACATCAATTTAAAGCTTTAAACCTCTATATAAATGTTATGATTTAAAAAGCAGACGATTAAAACGTATACATAAAGATAATAATTAATTAACAAGGCAAACGACATACAAGACGCTGAAAGAATCATGGTGGCTCCACCTGCCGGAAATGTTGTCGGTGATTGAGCAGCTACACACTCTGTTTGTTTCATGCTCAAAAAAACGGTGCCATTGCTGGCCTGGGTAACAGCCTGGAAAAAAGCATCACGATAACATAATTAAATGTATTTGATTTGAATGATTGATTGTTCGATTGATTGATTGATCTATTTATAATTGATATGTAAGAGTGAGTCGATCGTCCGAAGGCCCACCAAATGCGTGTATATGCATAAGTGTAAAATAATTTAAGCTTGACTTTTCGATCGTGGCACAAAATGCTATATTGTTTCTTTTATTGTTTTAACTGAGATTTTTAAATTACTTACTACAAAGTTCACTGATAGTATCATAACTTGTTACTAAACTATACATATAACTGGAACTTACTATGCAAATGAACGTTGTTGAAGGAGAAACGTCAAGGTTGTACAGCGAAATATAATAAACATTAGAACTAGAGTCATACACATTGGCAATACATCCTAATTCACCACCAGCTGTAAGTAAAACAATTCAATTCAATTGTTTTATTCAATCAAAACACATGTTCATATGAATATAAACAGCTAACAAAACAACAATAATATCATCAAACATAGGTGCTAAGTAATTACGAGTCCAATTACAAAATTGACACAATTTTAATACTTAATATGAGATATGCTATATGAAATTGTTCTTATACTTTTATTTATATTTATTATTTTGTAAATTAAGCATGATCATTACAGTTCATTAGTTTTTCCAATTTGTTGGCATTTTAGTGTCAATAATATAATTTTTAAACATTTTTGTTCTGATTTACATTCAAGCAAATAATGAAATTCATCACCAATAACGATTTTATCACAATGAGTACAGGTTCTAAGATTTCTTTCAATACAAAGATGGCGGCCCGTTTCTATAGTTAAATTGTAGTTCTAAATTTGCAAAGATATTTCATATATAAGATCAACAAAGGTAAAAAAAAATCTGGATACGGGAGATCACTCGAGAGCAAAGAAAATATAAGAAAAATCTGGCATCATGTCATGCTTATTATGAATAATAATTATTAATAAAAGATTACGTATACGACTGAATTATAGTTAAATATAAATAATGTTCTATTTTATTGATTGTCTGTTTTTATCTATTTCAAATAACTTAAACACTGCATGAATCTGATATTTACGAAATAAACTGAGCTTTTTTTCAAATTAAACATATGAGCCGCGTCATGACAAAACCAACATAATGGGTTTGCGACCAGCATGGATCCAGACCAGCCTGCCCATCCGCGCAGTCTGATCACGATCCATGCTGTTCGCTTTCAGTTTCTCTACTTGACTTTGTAAGCGAACAGCATGGATCCTGATCAGACTGCGCGGATGCGCGGGCTGGTCTGGATCCATGCTCTTCGCAAACCCATTATGTTATTTTGTCATGACGCGGCTTATATATTGTCATCTTACTTGAATAGAATGGATTGATAGACGAGCAGCCAGTATTGTTTACTGTTATCTGTGTTCTGTTTGAATTATCGCAAGAATTGATGTAGGCTCCAGTACCCTCACACGAGGTCCCTGTAGAGTCCGTGTATGTGTAATTGTAGGACCCAAGAATGGCATCTGCGCACATGACATTATTTACGGCATCTATCTCAAAACCTACAAATTTGAAACTAGCATAAAGCTTTATAATAACATGTTTATTGTTTACGTTTGCAAATTTGAAAAACAGTATTCCGTATATTAGTTATTTAATGGCGTTGATTGAAAAGAAAAACGCATGGTGGTTGATCACGTGACATTTATTTCCGGTAACAGTGGGTCAACACAAATGGCCGAGCCCACGACTTAAAACAAAAGTTAAATTTGCTTGGTTTTTTGTTACATCTTTCAATGTTTGAATGGTAAACATAAACCATGTTCCAGGCAAATATTTGCCGATTCTAATGGTACATAACTTTCCATCGAAACTGATTTACTTTTCCCGCTATGGTTGCAGAAATTTTTCTTTGCGGCAATAGTTTTTGTGTCACAATTCCTGCAAGCATATCAGGAAAAGAACAAAAGTTACATAGAAAAAAAATTGTACAATAAAAATTGGAAATATTTGCCTGGAACGTGCAATATGTTTATTATTCCGATGTCGAACGACAGAAAAAAGCAAATATTGTTCAAGTCATGGATGCGACCGTTGTCTGTGACACAATTTTACCCGAGATGACCCACTCTGATACAGGCGACATTATCTATAGTTATGTGTGAATTCGAAGACAAACATATATTTTATGGAGAGCTCCTGTTTGAGCATTATAAAAAGTAGTCAGCTTTAATATTGGAATCGTGATCTCTGTATACTATCCTTAACTATTCTTTGAGCACAGGAAGACATATCATGTGCCGGAGAGGTAAATCTTGTGTCGGATAAGCCGTATGTGTTAGGTACCATTGTTCGACCTAGCCTGTGCTTCTTAAACTGACCTTGGACAATACATAAAATTAGGGCATACCGTCTTTTATCATAATGTTAAATTCGGCTGCATCAAGCGTTTCTATGCACACATCAGCTGACGTAAATGAACCATCTGGTAGACCAACTAAACGGTAGCCATCGAAACCATTCTCTGTAGCTAAATATAGAACTTCCTGTGTTATAAATGCTAAACATGTTTAAACACGTGTATCTGACACTAACAATGAAAAAACATTTTATTGTTGGATGTATACGTATACTATATAATACAATTTTATGACTGGCACCTGTACAAACATCAGAAAAGCGTGTCAATTGGCAACCAGTCATGTTTTAGTGTGGACAATGAAAACTGCTTAAGGTAGCGCTTTTTGAAATCATGATCTGCAATTTTCGTTTATTTCTTTACTGCAGTAAAATTATTTTCCTTTTTACGTTATACGTGCCTTGTTGCAGCTGAAAAAAAATGGCCTCGTATTGTCCTGGTCTATTGATCACAATACATACTGTTTAGCCGGTGCTTATGGTCATGGGGGTGCTGCACATTTTATCGTCATAAGCACTCAATTTAATCGTGTTTGCAATTTTCAAACATACATCTACAATATCGGTTTGGCATGCAAGATTGAAATAGGATTACAATTATACCAGTATGAAGTTACGTTAAGTATATTTCATCGTATTGACTAAATTTATACTTATAAAAATTAAAAATAAATAAACACAAAAATTAAAAAATAGTAATATGAAAGAATGAGACTTACGCGAGTTCAGATAGTAGTAATAAGAATATGCACTGGTTCTTCGCAGATCTAGACACATCCACATATATATAGGATTGGCTAAACTGAACGTAGGAATTGTAACCTTTGACCTGAAATATTGGCATAATGATTTCAAGAAATTTTATAATCAAGATGACTTCGTTTTTATGCTACAAACTGTATACAGTAAACTTAAATGACGTCATGACGAAACAATGTCATTGTTGTGGATCATACATGTAGTTATAAAAAATAGAAAGGGCTATATTATATGCAAATCAAGCGACGCCCTGAGAGAGAAACAGATTGAATGTATGTATTCTAGAGGTCTTTCCGCCCTTGCATGTACTAAAGGTAGCATTAAGCTATTGGGTACGGGCCACTGATCTGCCCTTCGAACCACGAAGTAGTGGTGATTTGACTCTATGCAATTTATAGTAGTTTTCGCCGAAGGAATGAAATAAAAGTAACTCGATGTACAGAGACAAAAGAGATATAGAACGTAAGTAATCTTTGACATTATGGAACGGTCGGAAGGTAGTTCCTAAAAGAGATCACATGCCATACATAGCCTCGACTCTCGCACTATTGTCCTGTAAGTTGTTGTATCCCTGTTCCTTGCATACAGTGCTTTCAGCACTTTGATTAGGCCTCGTAGTCGTTTTAGGCGAGATTAACGACACTTTAAATTGGCGCTTATTTCACTTACAATTTTACGGAACATAACAATAAAAAAATACGAAAACCAACTGTAGAATATATTGCGTTCCGGATATAAATCGGCACTCCATTTCGTTTGCAGTGACGGTCTGTCCAGTGAACGTTTTGGAAAATGTGAGACTGGGTGACGATCCAGTGATGACTATTGTATCAAGGTTGGAACTCGTCCAGCTACCCCAAAGCTCTTCCGGGAGGGTACAATCCTGGGTTACTGAAAATAATGATAAGAGAAAGTGTAAATAATCGATATTGATATATACATATATGAGCCGCGTCACGACAAAACCAACATAGTGCGTTTGCGACCAGCATGGATCCAGACCAGCCTGCGCATCCGCGCAGTCTGATCAGGATCCATGCTGTTCGCCATCAGTTTCTCTACTTGTAATAGTGTTGGTAAGCGAACAGCATGGATCCTGTTCAGATAGCGCGGATCCACTATTCATTCATTTGTTTGTTTGTTTGTTTATTTATTTAATTATTTATCTATTTATTTATTTATTTATTTGTTTGTTTGTTTGTTAAAACATTTGTTCATGTCTTCTTAAAATGTCAAACATTTTAAAGTTTTTCCTGGTGTCCTAACATTTGTCAACCCTAGTTACATTGTTATATCATTTGTGTAACGATACTGCCGACTTCCCCCAAACCCCCCCCCCCCCCACGCACACACACAACACCCATAATTCATTTTAATAAAAATTGATGTCTGGACACGTTAGAGTTAACTTAAAGGCCCATTATTTGTTCTGTCTTATGTGTGATATGTTATGCTCATAGACAATACATACAGCAGAATCATCTTTTACAATGATGTTGCATATTGGTAATAATAAGTGCAGTTATAATGATTTACTATTTGCAATCCACTACCTTTAAAAGTAAGTATTTTACAATCAACGCTATTTTCTACAGGTGATAAGAACTTAGAAGTTCTTAAGCCATTATTACAACATTATACAACACATGTTTGCCTTTCTTGCTGGAAGAAAAACAAACAGATTATTTCTTAGGATAAATGTGCCTTTAATGTTCATGTTAATTTGATATTTTTCAACTATAAACAGCTTACGTGTCGTTTGTCCATGTTATAAAATAAAAGACTCGAAACTCCCGTGTTTAGCATGCAGGTTGACCAAATAAAATTGATACGATATAACTGAGCCGCGTCACGACAAAACCAACAGAGTGCGTTTGCGACCAGCATGGATCCAGACCAGCCTGCGCATCTGCGCAGTCTGATCAGGATCCATGCTATTCGCTATCAGTTTCTTTACTTGTTATAGGGTTGGTAAGCGAACAGCATGGATCCTGATCAGACTGCGCGGATGCGCAGGCTGGTCTGGATCCATGCTGGTCGCAAACGCACTATGTTGGTTTTGTCGTGACGCGGCTCAATTATTGATATTATTACAGATTATTTAATACACTTTCATAAAAGCATAAAACATGGTAAGGATGTCAATGGAAAACATGGAAGAGTAACAGAGATGCTTCTCCCAGCAAACACATGACGTTGTTTCAACGTTGCTCAGACGTTAGAGTCCGACGTTGGATAGACGTTGGAATTTAGTTGTATATGAAAGTTTTTTAGACGTCAGAATCCGACGTCAATCCAACGTCATAAAATGACATAAATCCAACCTATATGTAACGTATATACAACTACTTTCCAACCTATTCCCAACGTGAATCCAACCAGTTCCCAACATGATTCCAACCAGTTACTGACGTAATACCAACTAGTTTCCAACGTAATTCCAATCAATTCCCAACACAAACCTGACCCGTTTTCTTTAAATAATTCCCAAATAAAGAGAAAATACAAAACTTTCTATACTCGAAAAGTGATTTTATTATTCAAGAAAGTAATCATAAAAACAATTAAACAAACTATTTATGTAAAACTTACTATACAGTAAATATATATTTCCAACATAAATGCATAACATCAAAAAGGGCTTACTTTTAATAATTTATAGTGATAATAGAATAAGGTTTGATATTTATAAAATGTATATAAACTATTAAAATTTTAAAAAAAAATAAGAGCTACTTGTCTTTTCTAAATTGTTCAACATTTATCAGACCTCTTTCAGTCAATGCAATAATACACATTGTGTAATCCAAAATTATAACAAATAACAGTCAACAAATCATTTTCATTTAAAGGTCTACAGTATACATTAACTACTATTATCTATTACAACATATGTCAATTAAAGTTTACAACATGCTTAAAAAGGTTTTCTTTTAAAAACTCATAGAAAATGGAATTCATGGAAAATAAACCTTTCTTTTGCAGTTGATTTCATCGGTAACAAAATCGGATAAATGAGGGAAAATATTCCTTTCTGTCAAAATTAAATGTAACACACAAAACAATAATATTCACTTTTAAAGAAAGTAGGTGATTTTTTTTATCTTTTTTCTTCTAAAACTAACTTAAAAGTATTAAATTTGGAGATATACTCCTCCATGTGAATATTTCTGATATACTAAACGTTCACCACTGGATCCTGATTATTTTCATCTACGAAGACACTGTGTCAAATAATCATGTAAAAACTTGTTTTGAGGTTCAACTTGTCTTTTCCCCTTGAAACTGCAAAAAAGAAATAGAAATAAATAGGTGTACATAGCAACTTAAATGGTCTTATATCAATAATATTTAATTACTTTTGATTAACAGTTAATTTGGACAAAACAGAAATTATAGTAAATAACAAATTCAAAATCCATATATTACCTTAATTTGATGTCCTCATCATTCTTTTATGTCCAAATGTTTTTTCTGTCGACTGTTTTTCATGTATACAAATATATGCATTGTTATCAGCTAATTGTCATCAAACATTAGTGTCATTCTATAAAAAAACAAATCCAATGATTATTGACAAAAATTAAGTTATAAATTTACTTTGACAGTATACTTATGTTGATAGATCCCTACTTTGCCTTTTACGTGTAGATCTATTTGAATAACAATAGATTAAATCTCAAATATTGACATATGTTCCTTTGTTAACAAATACGTTGTGATGAAATACCTTTTGTAATCTGAGAGATTAAGGTCATGTAGGGATCTTGGCTTAAAATGACAACACAAATAAAACAAAATAATTGACAGAATTTCATACAATTTCTATATCATTTGAATCCCAAAGTACGAGTTAAATTAGGGCGAATCAGAACATGTTAATTAACTGGTTTAGAAATGAGATAATTGAATATCATGAAAATATATATTCCTAATGTAACTAATAATTTTTCAGTTATTATAGTATGCATGCAGTAAGTTTAATAATAAATCTACCTTCAAAAATATCACTTACTTTCTATTATGCCAGTTGTCTTCTATGATGTCCTTTGTCTTTGTTTGAATTTGAAAACAATTTGTTGTTGTAGCCTCGTTTTGAAATTCATCAAGTTTCCATTATTTTTTCAATTAATTTGAAATACTAACATTGTTCCTTTCTATTGTCTAGTATAACAAAAAAAAATATTTTAAAAATACAATGGATGTGAAGAAAAAAAATGAATAACAAAATTCGAATGATTATCTTGAACTGAAATAAGAGCCACCTATCGGGTTTATAAATCAGAACAAAGGGAAGTGACTCAATCAAGACTACTATGTTAGATTTCACAAACATCCGACGTCCTATCGACGTAATTCCAACACGTTGATACGACGTCGTAAATACAACGTTGTTTCAACGTTGTATTAAGGATTTTGACGTCGCGACATAAATCCAACTTAGATCCAACGTTGAAACAACGTCAGGTGTTTGCTGGGCTGTTTGACCACCAGTTGACTGCAGTAAATCTTATTTACATTTTAAAATAATTTTTGTAAACTTCACAAGCATTTTTTTCTCTCTTTTTTTCTCATAGTTTTTATCAAGATCACTCTGGTTTTAAAGGGTGGGTTCAAAAGTTTTATTAGCGTCGATGGTTCTACTTAAGCGACCAATCCGACCTAAATTAATGCCTGGAAGGGGGCACCTGAGGTCTTCCTCCAGCAGTAGTTGCTAAGATTTAAAAGATAACAACAAAACCGTATAACCTACCTGATAAATGCAATTTTAGAAACATGATTAAAAATCCAAATTTTACGTCAAAAATATTTAAACCTCCCATTGTTTTAAATGCTTTTAAAAATAATTTAATAATTTAAATATTTTATGTCTCGGTTTAAAGTCATTATTTTGTTTAAATCGAATATCTTTTATTTTTAACGTGGTGGAGATATGGCAATTATTTACATTTGCATTCATAAGATTTCGCTTTTTGTTTTAACTATCAATGATATTATATTTCAAGACTTACAGAAAGGGTCATTGATTTATATGTACGTTGTGATTTAAGACTTTACACCACTAAATTAGTATTATGGACTAGTTTAACTTTCCACTTGGAACTAACCATTGTTATGTTACAGGGTTCCAATATGTAAAAGCTAATTATGAGCAACCAACATCTACGAAATCCTTTAGCAACGGAAGCAGTATTTCGCACATGCGCGTTCTACATTCGACAAAAAGGGACGTATTATTATTACTTTTTTTTAATAAAAAAAACTTTAAAAAAATCTAATTATAAAAAGATTTTATTCGTATAATAAATGGAAAAGAAAAAAATATAACATGAGCAGACATGCTGGGTTGGAATTTTTCTGAGAACGTTTCTTTTTATGTATTCGATTCCGCCATAAAATATTTCACCTGATATAACCCACATAAAAGCATGAAAAATAAACTAATTCAGCTGGTTTAAGATAACTTGAATTTATTTTCAAAGACAATACATGGTAAATGAGCGTAAAAGGCTTGCGTTCAAGACAACAAACTCTTGAATTTGAGGTACCACGGGCAAGATTCCCTTTCTTTTTCCGCACTAACAAAAGTGTTAATTTTCACAAAAGCTGCATTGACCTTCATTGACCCTATATGTCATTATTTAATTTCATTCTGCAAAACAAAATTCAACATCATTATTCAAACATATTCTTGCAATAAAAACTTTTTCCAACCTAAAAACGAATACGATGATAATGTGTACAACTTTTTTATGACCCAAAGAATATTCCATTTAAAGTTGTGTAACCGATTAATGGGCCAAACGGTAACTGATACATTTAATCGTGATATGATCAAGTAGGTATATCGGGTCGTCTTTTATTCATAAAGGGCATTGTTTTTAACCCGAGGGCGTTGTATTTAGACTGTCTTATGTATGTCAAATAAAATCAATTGAATAACATTTATATACAGTACAGAAATCAATTCATTTTACATTTCTATGGTTCACAATTTGTCCCGTTTACTTTTTCGTTTGTTCGCTTTAGTGAAAGACACGGTTATTATGATCCACATCTAAGAACTTTATGAATTAGTAAGTGTCCCGGCTTTATTCATAAGAAGAAACTGAAGCCCTGCTACGAACTGAGGCCCTGCAAGGAACCGAGGTCTTGTAAGGAATCGCGGCTTTGCAAGGAACAGAGGTCCTGCAAGGCATCGAGACCCTGCAAGGAACCGAGGCCCCGCTAGAAACTGAGACCTTGCAAGGAACCGAGGTCCTGCTAGAGACCGAGGCCCTGTTAGAAACCGACACCCCACTAGAAACTGAGGCCCTGCAAGGAACCGAGGTCCCGCTAGAAACTGAGGTCCTGCTACAAACTGAGGTACTTGTTTCAATCGCTTTCCACTTCATACGATACTTAATTTACTGCTAAACAACGTTTGTATATAAAATCGGCCAACATAAAAAACAGCAACAAAAAAGCAAATATGTGTGTAGATCTCTTGTAACCAGGCATAATGACGTGAAATAGCTGTACTAATTCATGTGTTTATGGCCAAATATGATTTAAAGCCGACGACAAATTCTGAACGCACTTCACCGGTACATGATGAATGCGCACGTGATATCTACCCGAATATAGTAGTCATGTACATTATATATAAGATATTGGAAACATTGATGTTATCTATATTATCTATGTCTCTGATAATTATAAGTCCCATTCAAACAACAAAGCTATGTGTTGAAGGTTATCAAAAAGTAATCAAGTCATTTCACAGTGGAATCAATAAGAACTTGACTTCAATTTATTCAAAATGGTTTATTTTAAACACATGTAAAGCGTTTAGAAATAAAGAAAATTTACAAGTACAATGCACCTTATTAGTTATAGAAGCTGCTACATGAAAAAAATACAGAGATTTTCATTTTTCTTAAAAGAATGTAGGAACACAGTTTTATACACAAATTTGAAACTGGTAAAAATCTTAAGTCTTAGCTGGTTTATTTATTTGAAGTGTCCCACTGTATTTTTCTACACAGTTTACATTGTGCATATCTTCTTCAATACAGATTTTACTGTATTTTTTATACATATGCATAGGTCAAATGGTAACTTTCCAATTTACAATTGGAGAGAGAGCGCAGGTGCTCCTCTTGCATTATTTCAGGTACAAACGGGCACCCGAGTAAAACCACTGACCTTCCGTAACCTAGCTGGATAGCATTTTCACAAAGATGTATCCGAAGACGATTGCGAGGCTCGACCTACAAGTGGTTTGAAATCAAGACCCTTACCACTCGTCCATGGACGCGACCATTTTGAATGAACTCATCCTGCTATAAATTTTAAATGAACCAATTGTACTTTCAGGGATGTCAACACATCAAAATAAAGAAGTGCGCAGCCAATAGTAATAGATTCTATTTCAGACTGCATAGGATGTACAGGTTGACCGTGACTTTATATTTGAGACGTAGGACTTACATTATTAATATACAAATCAAAGCAGTACTGTATGAAATATACTTAGAGACTGATCTGCCCATCTGGCAAGACTGTTTCCATAGCATCACCTGTTATGTAAAGAGTTATCAATGTTACCATACAGGTCTCAGGTATGCTAAAATATACTTCAATGTTCTCTTACACAGTTCTTAATATTATTATTCTTTTAATACATGTAAATTTATAACTTTTCTAAAAAGCATTATTACAACACAGATTAAAATCTCACAACATTGTTTTGCATGAGACAAAAGAGACAACAATAAATTGACAAGATGTTTCCCTCTTGAAGAAACCAAAAAAGTAGCAAATTGTTTATTAAATGTCCAGTACTCAAGTCACTCACTTATCAAATGTTTATAAAACATTGAAAGTTTCCATTTTTATTCCTTGTACTTCTATTTTGATGTTAAAATGTTCCTAATGATCACAGAAGCCCATTCAATATCATACATTCTTCTTATCATTGATGAAAATAAAATATCAATATTTTGTTAATATCCCCCTCTGAAGCCTCCCCTGAAACCACCACCACCCCTTGATGGGCCTCCTCTAAATCCGCCCCTGAATCCGCCTCCTCCCCTATGAGGGCTACCAAAGCCTCCACCTCCTCGGTTACCACCACGGAAACCACCTAAATGATAAATAGATAGAAAATTAGAAATATAACGAGGTTCTCACTCCAAGTGGATGGAAACTCACCAAATTCTTATAGAAAGGTAGGTACATGTAGATGTAAATGTTAAGCAATGCCCTGCCTTGATAACTTTGTTTAACTCTAAAAATATATGTAAGTGAAAGGAGATATATTCATTACCTTTTAAGACATTAAGAAATCCCTTCTTTTTATTAACGTAGGAAAGCTATAGCAAAATGGTCTCTTAAATAATGGTTATGGCGACAGCGTGGCCAAGTGGTTAACACGTTAGACTAGTAGCCTAAGAATTGCTGGAACCCTGTAAGGGGCAAGCCATTGTTCTCTTGAGCAATAAACTTTATATCTAATGCTTAGTACTGGTTGGTTCCAGGAACAGATTCGATAGTGTTTCAAAAAGCTTAAAAGCTTCCTACACAATCAAACTAAAATAGATTTGTATAAACTATAAATAATGGTTATGAGCGTGTGTTCAAACTCAACATGAATCCTTATATGACATCAATACTGTTTAGTCAAGCAAGTGAACCATCCAGTTAGCTCAATAGGTAGAGTGTTGGACTGTGAATCTGGTGACCCCGGTTCGATTCCCTGACGGCGCAGTTCACTTTCGTTGTGATTGATCATGAAATCCTTTCTACAGTCATTCGCACTGTACCTCTGCTCTGGTATGTACAGAAGTTTCAGTTCCTTGAAAAAGTTAATTCAACTAGTACTGGTAAACTGCTAGACAGTCTGCCAAGGAAGGATGCGGTGGTTGAACTGTGCTCCGGTGAATTCAATATGGCTTACTGTCTTGATCCGGAGTGAAAACTACCAACACCACCACCGTCAAGCAAGTGACTAGCAAGTGATTTTAAATATCAATACAGCTTTCCAGCTAAAATACATAGGTTTTAACATACATGAAACAAAAATAGAATTGTACAGACTAACCTCTGTCATATCCACCACGCCCACCACGGAATCCACCTCTCCCACCTTCAAAACTACCACCTCTACTAAACCCTCCACCCATCCTTGGAAACTTGTTTGGCGGTCCTCCCATATGTCTATTATTAAATGTAAATAGTTTTTATAACGGTAATAGATTTTAGAAATTTGACAAAATGTATAATCTAAATGTAGTTAAACTAACTAAATGTCTACTGTTGAAACGTAACATGAAGTTACTGATCTGATTTTAAAAATTCAAAATTTCAATAATATGGTGATTTTCTATAGGAGACAATTAAAATATGGCAGTCTTTTTGAAGAAAAAAATGAAATGTATGTTGCCAGTCTAACAGTCTGCTTGACTATTTTTATTTTTTTTTTTGCTTGACTAAATCGATTTGGATAATTAAGGAATATATCCTATGCTCAAAAAGGGAAATAATTCAGAGAAAAATCAATGCTTGGAGTTATGAATCTTGGTCAGTGATTCAAAAATATGATCAATAATAATGTGTCAAGTTTCAGAAAGAACACAATATGTAAATTTGGTTGTAAAGATATAAACAAAGCCAGAATATTCAACTTCATAAAAAAGATATTATTCAGTTAATATCCATGCCAAATTTATGAGTCTTGGAAAGTGACCTTACAAGTATTACATGAAGTTTCAAATGAATTTCAAGTAAGTATTTTCCTTAAGACATACACAAAATTTCAAATAAATTACAATTCAATTTCATTTTCAGTTATTAAGGTACAATATTATATAAACTTCAACCACATTTAAAACCAACACCTATGCCACGGTGACACAGATACCTAACTTTTTCTTTCATTACGCGAGCTAAAAATGTTAACAGCTTACCCTTGACTATCATCCTGCAGGCCAAACCTGCCAGCATTTGGTCGGGATAAAGCACGTACTACATTCATCAGCTGCTCTTCTTGTGGGTCTGGGTTCTGTATACTCTCAGGATTCTGTGTTGCCCGAACTATCATTGCCTCCAGGGCCGGGCGTAGAGATAAAATCTTCACAGCTACTTGTGGATCAATCTTCAAGTTAATCCTGTCAACAAAATATGCATTGATTTTTTTTAAAAATAAACCTTTGTTTTCATCTAATATGACTCTGACAAAAATCATTGAACCAGAAAATGTTGATGATATGCACAACTAGACTTGGTATTGATAATTCCTGTAAAGTTTGGATTAAATTCCAATAGTGGTTTTTGAGCATTAGTTTTGTGATGGGCGGACCAGACAGATAGACAGAAGGATGACACAGAAGTGATCCCTATCTGTTGCTACTTCTCAAAAAATGCAGATTTTTTTTGTGGTATGTTGGGGGTCCTTCCACATACCCAGCTTTCCTGGATAACTAACCAGTATTTATAAGTTTCATCCAGAATGACCGGCTACTAATCCCACATGATTTCTGAATTACGGTGTGAGACAAGTGACCTTTGAACCAGTAACACCTGAATGTCCACAATATCATATACTTTTTTTCTTTAGTTTTATAAATTTTGAAATGTGGTTAACTCATCTGGAGGTATGCAGCATCAATAAATGTGAAAGTGAATTACAAAACAAATTGAGCTTACCAGCCATCAATGACAATAAGGCCGTCAATCAGTGATACGTTACGTCCGGAGAAGAGGAGAAGTTGTAACGGGGAAACCATCGTCATTTGTTTACATGACACGGCTCTTGTACGAATCTGTAAACAACATTAATATCATGAACCATTCTTTGACTCATGCTTCTTATATCATAAAAAAACATTAATAATAATACTACATTAGTATACTTGCAGAAATTCAAAACAAGACTTTATCAATATTTGTATGTTAAGGGGGCATTCAGCCGTTGTTAGTGATATGATGCATGTTTTGTAGATAAAATTATTTAATATTACTTAGTTTTAATCAAAACAGAATTTTTTTTCCAACCAAAGGTAAAAGCGGAAGGCCGCTTTAAGAAACGAACCTTACCAATATATTCTGAATGATATTTATAGTGATTTCTGTGGTTCACATGGATTATTTTTTACACAGTATAATATAGAACAACAATTATGGCACAATTTTGACTACTACATCACTGTGATTAATGCCATTTCAAAAAGTAAAACAAACAAGAGGGCCAAGATGGCCCTGAGGTTGCTCACCTGTATATAGGCCCCCCCCCCCCCAACGTTGCAGGGCCAATTTAACCCAAGGGCTTTTATTTGCACAAACTTGGTAGACACCCATAAGAAGATGTTTCATGCTAAACATCTAAGCTCTAGCTCATTGGGCTTTTTAAAAGAAGATTTTTTTTAAGTTTTTACTATACACATATAGTTAAAAACAATGACACCCCTGGGGCCCGGCCAGTTTTGACCCCAGGGCTTTTATTTGAACAAACTTTGTAGACACTTACTAGAAGATGTTTCATGCTTAATATCTAAACTCTAGCTATTTGGGTTTTTTCAAAGAAGATTTTAAGTTTTTGCTATACACATATAAAGAAAATCAATGACCCCCAGGGCGGGGCCAATTTTGACCCCAGGTCTTTTATTTGAACAAACTTTGTAGACACTCACTAAAAGATGTTTCATGCTTAATATCTAAACTCTAGCTATTTGGGTTTTTTCAAAGAAGATTTTTTAAGTTTTTGCTATTCACATATAAGGAAAATCAATGACCCCCAGGGCGGTGCCAATTTTGACCCAAGGGCTTTTATTTGAACAAACTTGGTAGACACCTATTAGAACATGTTTCATGCTTAATATCTTAGGTTCTTTAAAAGAAGATTTTTTAAGTTTTTACTATACACATATAGGGAAAATCAATGACCCCCCGGGGCGGTGCCAATTTTGACCCCAGGGCTTTTATTTGAACAAACTTGGTAGACACCTATTAGAACATGTTTGATGCTAAATATCTTAGCCACAGCTCTTTGAGTTCTTTAAAAGAAGATTTTTTAAGTTTTTACTATATGCATATAGTGAAAATCAATGACCCCCAAGGGCGGGGCCAATTTTGACCCAAGGGCTTTCATTTGAACAAACTTGGTAGACACTTATTAGAACATGTTTCATGCTAAATATCTTAGCTCTAACTCTTTTGGTTCTTTAAAAGAAGATTTTTTAAGTTTTTTACTATATGCATATAGGGAAAATCAATGACCCCTCGGGGCGGGGCCAATTTTTGACCCCAGGGCTTTTATTTGAACAAACTTGGAAGACACCCATTAGAACATGTTTCATGCTAAATATCTTTGCTCTAGCTCTTTGGGTTCTTTAAAAGAAGATTTTTTAAGTTTTTAATATATGCATATAGGGAAAATCAATGACCCCCCGGGGCGGGGCCAATTTTGACCCCAGGGCTTTTATTTAAAAAACTTGGTAGACACTCACTAGAAGATGTTTCATGCCAAATATCTAAGCTCTAGCTCTTATGTTTTTTTAAAAGAAGATATTTCAAGTTTTTTCTTTCGGTTGCCATGGCAACCAGAGTTCTGCATGGAATTAAATTCTTTGAACAATTTTTAAAGGTGACCACCAAAGGAACATTCCTGTGAAGTTTGGATGAAATTGGCTTGGTGGTTTATGAGGAGATGTCATTTAAAGTAAAAGTTTACGGACGGACGGACGACAGACAGACGCCTGACGAAAAGTGATCACAAAAGCTCACCCTGTCACTTTGTGACAGGTGAGCTAAAAATATCGCTCATACCTTTTCACCAAAGATGAAGTATGGCGATGGGAACTTGATTTCTCTGTTGCTACAGTTAACCGATGATTTATGTACAAGGGCCGCCTTGCTCTCCGTCGTGAGAACTTTTCTCTTCTCTTTGTGGTAACAAACATTTGGATATAAGCCCATAGCAAGCAATGTGATCACCTAAAATGAATAAAATTGAAGAAATCTTGAAGCTGTATCTATTATCATTATTATTTTTTTAACTTGTCTTCTAATCTACTCATGTTAACGACTTAAAAAGACTGTTATTCAAGCTAGTACAGAAAGTTTAAGATTACAAATTTTACAAATTTCAACCGTAACAGTTACAAAGCCTTTAACCATCATATAGAGCCAGGATAGAGCCAGGCCATACTGCACATACACGTCCATGCAGCCTAACCAGACTTTATACAGCTGCTTGTAAAACTACAATAGTTTTTCCCCTATATTCCAATAATTGACAATGAAATAGTTCAAAACTAAAGTTGGACAAGTCCATTCAGCAGAACCTGGGTGAAATAATATTTTAAAAGCTATGGTATTCATGATACCACATCCATCTTGTTTTATCCTGATATCCCTAAAAATGACAATGGAATTGTTCAACATAGAAGTTGGACAAGTCCATTTACCAAAAGATTGGTTAAATAACACAAAACATAAAGTATGATATTCATACCACATCCATCTTGTTGTCTGGTCCGTTATAATTAAACATCTGTGGCATAAGACATTCCTCAGGGAAATCTGCATTAATGAGAATGTCCCGTATTTGATTTGTTGCTTCACTCGTCATGCGTAACGTGGGCATCGATAAAGATTTGGTCTCGCAGAAATAGCCCTCACTCTGCTCACCTCCTTCCCTAAGTAAGTAAATGGTATAAAAAGATCAAGTATATTGTTTCAATGTCGTTGTTATTTGGCTTAGTTTGTGCGAAAATTGGGCCAATGGTCAAAAAGTATGTTTATTTGAAAATATTTAAATGAAAAATTCAAAACTGTCAAATTGTTATAAACTTGAGAAACAGAAACATTAAACTATGAGACTTTGTTTAGTAAGGTGTTTATTATGAATCAAGGAATTTGTACACACATAAGCATTTTGTTTTTATGTAGATTTTAACACATGATTTGGTAATATCATGGCGGCCGATCTAACTAACCAGATTTCCTGGATAATAAGAAAGTAATTACCAATATCCCAACAAGTAACCAAATATTTATCCAACATGATTTCCGAATCAGCAATGAAAGACAAATCATCATTAGACTTGATGTCTAAGATATATTATCACTGAGAAATATTTCCTTGCCCAAGGATCAAACTAGTAATCCCTGGAATACTAGTCCGATTCTCTCCTATTGTCCTAAGCAGGTGAAGGTCGACAAACCTTTCAATCTCATTATTTAGCTAAAACACTGGCTAAAATCTCAAGAAAAAAATCAAGAAAAAGTATCTCTTTTAATATCTCAAAACAACTATATTCCTGCATCTTGTATTGCTCAAGACTTCCAGAACAAACAAATTATAAAAACATTTACCTAGCTTCCTGCCACTGCTGGAATGCATTGAGTAGAGCAACATGGTCACTGTGCCGGTTACCAGCCAAACTCTTGTGGGCCCAGCCAAGTCGCCTTCTGTCAGAGGGTGTTATAAACGGTTCAGGAAAGGTTGTGCTGGCTGCTATGGTACAAGCAGCATCACCAACACTGAAAAAATATATAGTCAGGTGTTGGTAACATTTTGTCCTGGCACAGTATAGTGCTAATATACTGAGAAAGAAATATTTCCAACACTTTTCCCAAACTCTCAACCTACCCTGCAACTCTACATTTTGGAACAGTTCATTTGAAGTTTAAGGAAACTTAAAATCAAAATACTAATACAGGTAGATAGTATAGTCTAGTCCAAATTAACAAACAGAATGGCCTGAAACTTACAATAACAGGTGGCATATTGTTTATAAATATTGAAACCTATCCCTGCCAAACCTAGTGGTTTAAAAGAACATTCCCCTTTTTGCAAAAACAGCAATAAATTAAAGTGTCTTTGGAATTTATCCAATTCCAATTTTGTCAACATGTCACTACAGTAAAGACAAGAGCATGCCACGTGATGTTATCACTCCTCTGTTTGACATAAACTGTAAGTTAAAAAGGGGCATTGCACTTAAAATATAGCTTTTCAGGATTTTACCCCTTGTTTAACAATTGCACATTGGCAAGACAATCAAGTATTCCTAGTTCAAAGTTTCATGTCGATAACTTGAAAAAAAAAATTTGAATAATGGGCTACATTGGAGTTTTTTCAGGACAATGACATCAACAACATAGCAATCATAATAGCTCAATTTTTTCTTAAAAACAGACAAGCTAAAATGATGGAAAACAAATCTCCTATACATCAATTTTCAGTTTTCTTTATGAATGCTAATAAAGACATATTTCAGGTTTCATGCATGCTGTTCGTCCTTAGCCATTTCATATCATTGAAAATTGCAAAGTTGCAAATATTTTAAGTCCAGGGCCGTTAAAATCTGATTTTGACTTACTTGTCCGTTTTATGTGAAGCATTTTTTAACTTGTTTGTATAATATTTACATAGTTGATTGTTGAAAATTTCCTCTTGTCCGTACAGGTTGTGGGACATCCTGTACAATACAGACAATTGATTTTGCCATCCCTAAATTCATTAATGAAAATTGTACAAAGAACTTCCAGTAGAAACTTCCAGTTGGGAGGGAGTTTTAGGACTGTTCCGGTAATGCTGTTTCTATTGAAACTGTAAAGGTAACATAAAATAGTAGAAATACCCATCTAAACAAGTCAAAACTATGTTCAACCATAGCAGAAAACACTTGCACATAAAATGCAGAAAACTATTTCAATTAAAATTTCTAGTCATGCTAACATTTACTTACAAGAAAATACACCCATAAATGATCATTTTTCCAAGTCTTGGTTCTATAGGCAGTCGAGCTAAAATTCTTCCAAGGGGAGTTAACTCATCATTTGCATCTAAAGCACGCATCTCTGAAAATAAACAATATTTTGCAATAACATCAGGATATTATCTAATTACAAACTGCATGCTGCTCTGTCCAGAAATCAGTAACATTGTCTAATTGACTAGTCCAAAACTATTTAAAAGTTGCTTGTGTCCATGAGTTTTAGTCCCATATAAATAATAACAATTTTAAATGTATTTTTTGGCACAAAAATATTTCTAGATTACTGACTGTGTATTACAGTAAGCAAATGGCAATATCTGTGTAGCACATCTTACCTGCGATATGGTAACTACATATATTCATTATATGACAGAACAAGAGCAAGTTAAACAAAGTAACATACTTTAACCAGCCACTTAGGGTACCCCCATTTCACTTAAAATGCAACAGCAAAAGGAAAATCATAATACCAAAAACATGAACATTCTAAAAATAACCAAAACATGAAAATTCTAAGTCTTAGTTACAAAACATACATTATGAGGTTTACATTCAATTTGAAGGGAAAGAAAATAACTTTAAAGAACAACTTAAGTTTTTGTTGGTTTTTCAGTCACAGTGACCCTAATAAGGTCATATGTGCACCTACATGCATTATTTCTGATCACCTATATGAATATTCTAGAAATCTCTATCTATATACCAACCTTTCAGAAGAGCTTCTGCTTCTATTACAGCATCTATAGGTGGTGGTTCAACTGCCTTGGCAAGGAAGCCCGAGATTGAGCCCAGTCTGAGTAGCTTGATGGATAGGGCCAACTCGTGGAGAGGTGTACGATAAATCTCTGGGGTGGTGTGCTGGTCCAGCCTGAAATATGGATAACCATCAGCCCATTTTTATAACATATAAATAAAGATTAAGAAATTTAAAACAAGTACTTGGAAACAAACATACCTTTCTGAATCATGACAGCCTAAATCCAAAAGAAAGTTTTAATAACAGAATGTAATGTATATAAAATAAGCACAGTACCTGAATGCATCTCTTTATAACAAATTTTCATTATCTCATAAGCAGAAAATTGGATTATAATCCAGTGAGCATAATTTGCATATTTTTCCAATTTCAAAACTAAATGGAAAAGAAACATTTTTGGAAAAAAGCACCAATCCATATAAAACATAGCGTAGTTTGATTAAAAGATTTCTGAAAATTATCAAAGAAGTAAGCTTTCTGCAATAATTGTGCACCTACTTGTCAAACCTCGCCCTTGAGCACAGATGGAAGGCAAATCCCTCCCTGACACGCCCTGCTCTACCCCGCCTCTGTTCCAGGTTAGTTTTTGACGCCCAAACTGTTGCATAGTTGGTCATGTTGTTATGGGATGTGAACAGCTTCATTTTAGCTCTGTAGGAGAATAAGAGAAATTATCCTCAAATAATTTGTTTCAGGTCTTTTTCTTTTAAGAGACACAATTTCACTCAACTATTTTTTGTATAATTTTCTTCGGTTTTTTTTTTGTTTTTTGTTTTTTTTTCAATGTCTGACAAATCATAATGGTAAGTGCTAATCTGTCACGAGGGTTGGAAAATACTTTTATGATGAGTAACATGTTAACTTCATTTATGTTTCATCTAAGTACTGGTACATATGTTCCATGTTATGATGTACCAATAAGTTAACAAGATATTATTGCAGATCTGAAGAAGAAGAAAAATATAAATTCACTAGTGCTTTACATTTGCGATCTTAATTTTTCCCATCCAAACTAGCCAATTTTTCGTCACTGATAAATGATTTAGGAAATTGTTGTTCTTCATTTAGATTCTAAAAGATAAATTTAAACCCAAAAAATATATGTAAAATATATATAACTATCTATTGCACTAAGTTCATCAATCTTGCGTTAAAATCACACTTTATCCAGGAGATTGGACAAGGATTTAACTTATTACAGTGATGGAGACACATAAACATCACAAAGTTGAAAAATATAATTTTTTCGCCACTTCTTAATTTTTATTATCGAATTAGTGTGAAGAGATTAAATAGACACCCTAAAGTGCATTTCGGCGAGTAAAAAGGCCAGAATTTAGCATTTAATTATTCAAGTGTCCTGTCTGGTATATTCCAGAATATGGTATTGGTGTGTTGTTTCAACACTATTTTTTGTTATTTACGCTTGGATCACATAATTAATATTTTTTCTTTATGCTAAATTAATAAAGTATATTTCCTACTTACTTGCAAGAATCGATAACAAAAGCAACATCATTGATGGTAATACTTGTTTCAGCGATATTTGTAGACAAGATAATCTGAAATATAAGAAGAAGTGCTAGGATGAATTTAATAAACTTAGAATGATACATTGGCATGAAAAAGAAGATTTATATAGGGATCATAACTCAAGAACTGTCCCTTTTTGAAATCTTCAAAAAACTTTTTTTTTTTTTTTTTAAGTTTTAAGACACATCAACACTGTAAAGGTCAAATGGCCACTTTCAAGCTTTACTTCAAGAGGAAGACCTCAGGTGTCCATCTGTGCGTTACTCCAGGCACAAGCGTAGGAGTAGAAACATTGGCCGTTCAGAAAGCTAGCTGGATAGCATCCTTACAATACAAACTACTAACTTCTTTAGCAGGATTCAAATCCATAGTGATGCAAGGCAAGTGGTTTGAAGTCAATTACCTAAACCACACATGCCATTGAAGGCTCTAATATTTATATATTTAGAATTAGATGCATTATAAGCAACATTACACTAACAACTTTTAACACATCTGTAAAAACAATATTCCATTGTCGTGAATGTCAATTGTAAATAAAGTTAAAACACTACTATATAAGTTGAAATGAATAGATTTTTTGTTTTTTTCCAAAATATTTTGATAAATATTGAATAACTGAACTCTTTACTTAAGTATACAGACAGCAGATGATCACTGAACAGATGTATAACATAAAGTGATTTTTCATCGGGGGCGTCACAAAATGGCCGTTCAGGCAAGGTGACCGGCGAAAAGAGGTGACCGTTTGTACAGGTTCAACTGTATGCCATATTTATATTACCTTAGTAACACCTTGTGGGACTGGATCAAACACACGTTTCTGGTCTTCTCTCGGGATTTGCGAGTGTAAAGGTAGCAGCCGGAAGTTTCTCCCACCTTAAATATAAATTGTAAATTACTAAATACAGTACTACCTCTACAAAGCAGTACTCTGTAGACCAATAACCTTTTTAACAACAACCATCTGTTCTTTCCAAAAATTATACTTTGATGTGTATACTTCAACCTTGTGTCAAGTTATCCACGTCGCAAAAAAGAAACATCCTATTTTGGAGGTGATTGGAGAGAGATCTTTAGAAAGTGTGTTGAGAACAATTGGTTTAATTTTATCCAGACCACAGGTCTTATGAGGGTTTAGGTTATTGAGAAGTTTCTCAATTCCTTTTGCTCCTATTTGGATATCTGGCATAGAAGGGACAGATTGATCATGTTTAGGGTTCATTTTACACAAGGACGCAAGGGATAGGGGAGATTTGGGGCTAAAGACTGACTGAAATTGCTTATTTAAAGCTGTAGCCTTTGAGACATCATCCAGGTGAAACTTACTTATTTTCATACTTTAAAGCTGCACGCCTCCAGATGAGCAAAAATATTTTGATAAAATTAAACCTGAGAAAAATGTACTAAGATTTTAGAAAGGTATAAAGATTCAAAATTCTAGTAAAAATTTACATTTTTTGTGCGATTAATGACCGAATTTTTCAGTATTTATAACTATATTTCTATTGCGTTACTAATGCAGTAAGGGCTATTTTTGCATATTTTGACCTCTTTATAGTTATTTACATAGCTTGTAAGTGCCATTGATAATATGTTAATTGCATTCTTTTGGTAACTTTACAATATTATACAGTTAAATACATTTTCAAATTTTCATGAAAATTAGCATGAATCAGATTTTTCTTGTTTTGAATGCTTAATTAAGGAGTACAGCTTTTTTGTGTTGGGTTTGTGACCATTTTGGGCATCAATGTTGCTTAAATTTAAGATGTCTTCAAGATACTGGTTATAAGCCTCTTTAACCTTTTTCCGCATGTTTCATGTCAAGAAATTTTTTACGATCAGAAAATGATTTTGATTTATTAACATTTTTAAACGCCCGGTTTCTTTTTCTGATCAGTCTCTTGACATATTGGTTGACCCAGGGAAGGTGATCCCTAATTGAAGTTTTTGGATGGAATCCATTTTTCAGTTAGAGAGTTTAGAGTATCTGAGAAATTTTCCCATAACTCCTCTATATTTAGTGCAGAGTATTTTCCATTTGTCTTCATAACCTGGTGATAGTCAATTAGTCACTGTTTAATGTTTTGCCAGTTTGCTTTTTTATAAAGGGGAATCATAAGAGGCTTTTGGTAACTTATTGACTTTCACTTCAACAATATTGTGGTCACTGTTGCCTGGGAGGATATGGACCTGGTTTACTAGAGTGAGGTTTGTAGTAAAGAAAAATTCAAGGATTTTGACCATTTGGGTGAGGTTGGCATCGTTGAAAATTTCGATGACCTGTCTGTAGAAGGAAGGGTGTCTGCAAGACTGGGATGGACTATCAGTGTCCCAGTCCATCTCATGGGTAGTTGGGATCAAATGTATTAACCTCACATGTAATGTTTTGTTAGTTTTTCCTCAACATATGAATTCCAAGTCTCAAAATATGCTACGTTTTTATAAATTTTTGTTCAATATATACCATTTAAAGGATACAAATTCACAGTCATCTGTACAGGGCACTCAACTGAGGTTTTTTGACATGACAGGACTAAAAAAAAATTCCAAGATTTGTGTACTATTTGATGTTAATCTGGACCAATAACTTATGTGCAAATTTTCACCCCATTATTTCCAAAATCAAAATTTTTTTGTGCTAAATAACCAAATCATGAAAAGCATTGCAACGCTTTTTACATCAATCTGGCTAAGAATGGCACAAAAATCAATTTTTAATTTAATACTGAGCATATTTTTCATTATCCTTTACACATTTTTCCATTATTAAAGTGTGCTTGATCTATCTAAGAATTTCAAAGTTTACTTTTTGAGGATTTTTGACCTCAGTGGAGCCCCTTTAAGGCATTAACACTTTTCCCCCAACAAAGGCTTCATAGTAAGCAACCACAACCATGACCACAGAGACTCTAAATAAAACCTTTCTGCTTAAATAAGACATATACTATTTTTTTGCACATACCGAATTCAGGATGCATTTCTAGATGTTTATGGAGAGCAAAGATGAGATTCCAGCCGGGCAGAAAGACAAGGATGGCTCCTTCTACCTCCAGGGTCTTTATATATTTTATCAACGCCTGAAAATTTAAAATACACAGTCTTAATAATCTTGAAAAGGGGGAAATCTGTAATATAATAATACTGTAGTCTACAGTATAGAACAGGTTATTTATACTAACAAGAGCTGTCCTAAAGACGGCACACTTGACTATTCACAGTTCTCGACAGTAAAAACAGGGGAAAAACTCTGTAAAAAGGTAATTCAGACAATGAAGCCAACGCTGAGATGAGTACAATAGCTTTCCCTATCTCAGACACCTACACCAACACTGGGTAAGTGCAATAGCTCTCCCTATTTTTCAAACAGACAGTTAATACAGAATATTCTCTCATATATAATACTTAAATTAACCATAAATACTGTCTTGTATATGCACATGACAAACATATTACTGACTGGATGTAGCACTTACACAAAAGACGTCATAATTCTGTTATAAAGGAAGGAAACAAAAACTAAATTTTATGAAACTTAAGCAGAATAGCTGTTATAATCTGACTACGATTCCCAATTTTATTTTTTTGTGGTTATATTAAAGCTTATCTCAGGGTAAGTATATCCTAAATATTAATCAGTAATTTTTACTTTCACATACAAATTATTGATTTTTACATAAAATATTTGAGCACAAAATGACCAAACACATCTTTAAATTCAGGAGCTCACATTTGAAGCCCTGTCAATGTTTCATTCTGCTACACAGATCCTATAAAACATCAACAATTAGTTTAGTTAATACAAATTTATTTAAGTTTGTTTGTCTTGCAGAAACACTTTAGAAACACTCTCAAATCTGTTTCTGGAACCAACCAGTACTAAGCAATACATGTAAAGTTTCTTGCTCAAGGAAACAACGGCTTGCCCCTGACAGGGTTTGAACCCAAGCGGTCAGCAATCCTTAGATAACTAGTCTGATGTGTTTACTACTCGGCCATGCCATCATCAACGATCATAATGATATTTACCTCAATAAGTTCAAATGATGTTTCCTTCTCGCTGATCATTGCCATAGCACGTTTTGTGTGCTCACTGTACTCATTGGAAATCACAAGATTCATGTTGTCCTAGCATGAAAACAAAATGAACATATCATATCTATTAATCATCATAACATAAATAGTGGATCATAATGTAAATAGCAAATTATAGCATAAATAGCAGATCATAACATAAAAGTGGATAACATAACATAAATAGCACACTAAAAAATAAATAGCAGGATACATAATTGTAACTTTCATTATAATTCCAACCTCTAAACTACATATTTTTTATAATGTATTCAAAATCTTTGACTATTGTTTCATTATGCCAGTTTCTTCAAAAAATTCAATGAAACTTCAGGGTTTTTTGTTGTGTTTTTGGTAAGGCTTTTATATCACTTAAGTTAATAAGCAATAATCAAGCTTAAATGGTGGAGAGGAGATTGCAGGTGTATTTTTCATACACATTTTTACAATGATTATGAAAAAGCATCTATGTAGGATGAAAAACTAGAACAGAATAGTAGTACACACAGGTATGTGAGCATAGGAAGATTGAAATTTTTGGCATTAATACAGGAACGCAAGTGCTAAATTCAAATGAACTTCATCCTCCCTGAATGAACTTATCCTTTAATCATATAATTGACAAAATATGAAGATAAGTCAATAGTTATTTTAAGTAAATTGTCAAATTCTTTTACAAATGTGAGGGAAAATATCATTAAAGAAACATTAACAGTAACATTTTCATCAGATGAAGATATTTATAGATGATAGAAATGTCAAAGATTTTTTATCTGACCTTAAAACCATATAATATGTTGGGAATGACCCTCAAAATGTTGACCAAGGGAGGTAATATGTTATATAAAACTCATCAATACCTCACTGTCCCCAGTCTCATCTTCTTCATCCCTGTCTCTTTTCTTCTTTCTATCATTTGGTGGCGGTATAAAGTTTAACATCTGTATACAGTCCTCTAGGTAATATTCTAAAATAATGATTAAATAATATTTTGTTAATCATGAAATTTTGTTAATCATGATCAATAAACCACGATTTTGTTAATCATAATAAATAATTCACCATTTGTGTTAAACGTGATCAATAATCCACAATTTTTGTTAATCATGATCAATAATCCACAATTTCATGATCAATAATCCACAATTTTTGTTAATCATGATCAACAATCCACAATTTTTGTTATTAAATGATCAATAGTCCACAATTTTTGTTATAAAATGATCAATAATCCACAAATTTTGTTAATCATGACCAATAATTCAAAAATTTTTTATTTTTTTCTGTGAATAAGTTTTGCACTGTATCAATTTAGAAATGTGACAATGGTCCAAGTATAGTTGGTGATCTCTATACAAATGTTAAGTTTAAAATAAAAGTATGGATAAAGGATATTAGAACTATTGTCTATAACAAAATCATCAAACGAAAAACAATATCTTCATTAATTTGCTTGAAATGAATAATTCATGTGTTATATTTGTATACCTTGAACAGGGTATGTCCTGCCGTAGACTTCTACCACTTGACAGTTACCGAAGTAGTCCGTAAATAAGGTCGTATCCACGGTAGCCGACATCAGAACTACACGAAGGTCAGGGAACGCATTCACCATGTCTCTGAGCAACACTAACAGAAAATCAGTCTGCAAAAAAATCACATCAAAATACAATCACATTGAATCACTTATAAATACAGTATAACCTGACTTTAAAGATAAATGAGTATGATTTGGGAAAATGAAAAAAGATGGCGGTCACTAAAAATAATAAGTGATCAAAAAAGGTTTTTAACATCTCTGGCTCATTTTTTACGACCAATAATGAATGTTACTGTATATATGTATTAAATGGATAAGGATCAATGATGAAACAAACAATACTTACAACAACAGCATAGAATTATAGCATATTAAATAGAAGATTAAATGAGTGTAAGTTCAATACTAAATTTATTGAACAAGTTGAATGAAATCATATTATTCGAGACTCTATTGAGCATTACATTGTTTTATTCAACAAGTTCAATAAATTTAGTATTGAATCTACATGAATAAAATATTCTATTTACAACATACCCCCCAAAATAAGAACTGTTTACAGTCAAAAAGAATTACTTTTTCATGGAAACGCACATAGTGTAACAGCTAACATTAAGCGCACCTTTACACTATGTTTGTATAACGCAAATGAAGTATGCAAGTGCAAAACCATTTTTACAGAGTCAAAAAGCCACTCAAGTGTGTGTTAAAGTACAATTGATTAAAAAAAGAATAAACTTTCTTACCACATTTTACCTTGTATATTTCACCATATTTATTAATCTAAACAAACAACATATAGTCTAAATTCATTATTACCCCAATCACATTTAAAGCACCACAAAGTATGGTACTTTAGTCATTTTAAAATACACAAAAGTATATGATATACATGAAACTCTTACATTAAGATCTCTCTCATGTATTTCATCAACAATCACATGTGACACTCCTCTAAGGCCATTCTCTAATCTTCTCAAAAATGTTCCTGTAAACATAACAGATATCTTAGGTTATGTTATTGCTTTGAAGTTTGTAACACCCGAGGGTTAGCCAAAATCATCTTTCCTTTTTTCGGTGCCATATGACCTATACTGCATTGCTACACCATAATACCGAACATTTCACTTCACAATAATTTATTTCTAAATACATTTTCAAAATTTTCATGAAAATTGACACAAATCTGGTGGCATGCTAATTTAAATGACAAATTATATACATGTACTTGCCTACTGTACAGTACATTATTGCGCCATACGGCCTGGGCATCACAGTTTCAAACCGTACACTGTAACCTACACTGGAACCCAGCCCTTCTGCTCTCTCATTGGCTACTCTCTCAGCTATTGAAATTGCACTAATTCTACGAGGCTGAAAAACATACACAGAATTATTTCTGCTGTATACATGTACATGTATCTAAAATCAGAATATTTACTCATACAGAATATCTACCGAATCGGGTGGGAAAACAACAATTACTGACAAATGCCGGTACAAATATTTAATCATGTCTCAGCCTCCTCCTTAATGTCATAGAGTAGAACTTAATCTTGAGCACATAACATTTTTATAATTTATTTTGTATTAATGTGTATTAGAAGAAAGGATATGAGTTTATAAGATTGCAAATTATAAATTGTCATTACTCATATATTGTCACCTTAGTGCAGTAAAGAGTTAACACATATTAAATCACATAGAGATTTAACCCATTACACACTAACACTGTAAAGGTCATATGGAAATTTTCCAGCTTTAGTGAAGAGGCCTTAAAGGTCATATGGAAATTTTCCAGCTTTAGTGTGGAGGCCTAAAAGGTCATATGCAAATTTTCCAGCTTTAGTGTGGAGGCCTTAAAGGTCATATGGAAATTTTCCAGCTTTAGTGTGGAGGCCTTAAAGGTCATATTGGAGGCCTTAAAGGTCATATGGAAATTTTCCAGCTTTATGTGGAGGCCTTAAAGGTCATATGAAAATTTTCCAGCTTTAGTGTAGAGGCCTTAAAGGTCATGGAAATTTTCCAGCTTCCAGCTTTAGTGTGGAGGCCTTAAAGGTTATATGGAAATTTTCCAGAGTGTATGGTCGGGCCTCTGCAAAGATGTGCAGGTCAGGACTTTCAGTACCAGAATTCTAAATGTCAAGCACACAGTGGTGAAAATTTCACGAGTGCAGTAATATTGAATATAAGTATCAAAATACCTGTGTAATGATAATGTTACAGTTAGCACCTTGCCCAGTTTGAATCATCTGTTCTAATATAAACTGTGGAACCTAGAAAAACAAAATTGAAAAGTAAATAGAACTTGTATAACATTTTAAGACATGCTTTATTGATTCAAACATGCATAATTCTGACTATTCTGTACTATTGAAATCGTATTTATTTAACTTTGATTAATTTTTTTATTCTATTGGTTTAAAATTGTCATGAACATTATACAGACTTTAAGACATTTAAGGAAACAGTGACTTTTCAACTTATTCATATATACCAGATGCCTATAAATGGCCTCTTCCCAATTGGAATTTTCTTTAGAATCATAATCTGAACTTACTCCAACTTTTTTTACATCCAAAAATAGCAATTTTAGTGATAATTGGTCCCAAAATCAAGAGATTTAGACCCCTTCCCAATTAAATGAGAAAAACCACTGAGTGACCAGCTGACAAATTGTGACAGTAGAAACAGAAACAATTTATCACCACAACTTAACTTCAAATATATCAAAGACTAGTTAAACCTCTGTAGATTTACCACAAACTTTTTCTCTCTTTGAATTCTTCCTTTTCATCCATAAAAAAGACCAGTTAACCTTTATAGTTTTGCCACAACCACTTTTCTCTCTTATAAATGCTTATCTAGTTTCCACTATAAGGTAACTTCTAACACATAAAGATAAGACCAGTTTACCTGTGTAGTTTTACCGCAACCAGTTTCCCCTCTGATAATTGTTACAGGGTTGTTGTTGATGGCGTGAAGAATATGCTCTGTTGATTTATACACTGGTAAGTGTGAACGTTCGTCCAGCATCTATAACAAACAAAACTATAGTTACAAAATAATAATTACAAATAATTAAACACAGACTTTATAAAAATCCATTCTACATTTATTCTAGCCTGTAAACTGTGTGCTTATTCATTTACAATTCAATGTTTAATGTAATTTTTAACATTTTAAATAGTGAGCTAATAAATGCCATGTTTTGGGAACCTGAAATTCTGCTTTTTGTTGGAGGGTCAACTTCATTACATGTTCAGTATATGATAAAGCAATAACAAGAGCTGTTTGGTATGACAACGTGCTCAACATTATTCTCAGTCCTTGATAGTAAAGAAACAGCCAAAATTATTGTAGAATTTTCCAAGTTAAAAAGAGCCATAATTTTTCTCAGAATATATGTTAGAGTTATGGATCTTGGATAGAGACATTCTATTATACTCTCAAAAAATGTGTTAAGTTTAAACCCATGCCCTTGTGTAGTTTTTGAGATACCAACCTGCACACAAAACTTAAACAAAGAGTGAAGCCAACACTTGAGTTTTGGGATACCAACTTGCACACAAAAACTTAACAATAGTCTGAAGCCCACGACGATGGCGGGGTGAGTAAACCAGCTTTCCCTATTATTTGAATAGTAGAATAATATTTTTACACTACAAGATCTTGGCATTGCTACACATCACTTATAATTTCACATACCTATATATCTTGTTACCTAATTACATGATTTAAATAAAGTTACAACTGAATGCTGCCTGAAGTATTTTTCATGTAAGACATATGCAAAATCTTAACACAAAAACACACCTTAAAAGTCAAAAACTTTTTTCATTTAATAGAAGGAATGAAATCGCAAATAAAAATAGTTAATGAAAGGCAATTAAAGTACAGCAGTTTTACCTTTTGGAGCATAGAATCGTTGGCTTTCTGGTTCTCCAAGGAGTTGTATAGGTCCTCACTGATGCTTTCTAGAGTGGACTACATAAAAAGAAATAAAGCAAGTCATTACCTCTATGCATTATACCTATAATATCCTGCTGAAACCTTGACGAAAATTTCCATTTTTTCCTCCTTTGGGAATCAACTATGAAATGAAATTTCAGCCAAAGGGCAACATCATCCCAAAGACATGGGGAAATCATTCTTCTAGGTATTTGACATAATATCATTATGCTACAGGCGACATCATCCTGAAGAAATTGTTTGTGAAATGGTGACTTACCATTTAACTGGCATAACAAAAGTGCTTGAAGGAAGAGACTACCTTTCTTGCCTTTTAGTCATGTTCACTTAATTTCAAGATATTTGATAGAAATAATAAAGTACAGTCAAACTCGTGTTAAAGACCACCTCCAAATAAAGACCACCCTGTAAATAAAGGCCAGTTTTTAACAACCACAATTGATAAAATAAAATAGAGTAACCTCCAAGAAAAGACCACTTGTATATAAAGACCATGTTCAGTCCATCCCTTTGATGGCCTTTGCTCACAGATTTGGCTGTATAATCAACAATTCCATTATTTTCAATTTATTTATATCTCTTATACACAACTTGGGACAGTGTATCCTATTAAGTAAATTTATCAATACTTTACCACAATGAAAATAATCTTTAATAATTACTGATTCTTGAAAATAGACTTTAAATAATATAACTTGAAAACTTCATATATGATTACCCTGTTTTGTTAGGAATTGTTGCAAAACTTCAGAAAAAAAACAAAAAGAATCACTTACGAATGCCAGCGGGCCTTCATCAATGTTACAATTCGACCAGGGGTTCCAGTTTTGTTGTGGCGGTGCCCATGGTACGCAACCACCTGGACGTTTGATCCCGGGCTCAAACTCGTCCAGCAGGGTTTTGTTTATCAGAGACACAGTACCATCCTGGTTAGGTTCCTGAAAAATAAAGAAAACCAAAAACCGCTAAAGCATCAAACAAATTTTGTATACTCAGGTATCAAAATGTGAATATTCTGAAAAACCAAAATCAGTGCAAAAGTGAAAACTAAGAAAAAGTAAAATAAGATCCCTTTAACATATATGTAGATGTAAATATTAACTTTGTCTCTTGTATTAGTGCAGTAACAGAATAAGTCCTTCTAAATTTAATAGGAGTTAATCAGTTATTGCACTAAGGTGACGCTATGAGATATTATTCCTCTATAAATTCATTGATATGCCTTATTATAGAAATATTAAAATTCCGTACGACACAACCTTTGCAAAGCATCACCCTTTCGGAGACAAAGATCAGCAACAACCAGGATCTTCATCGCTTTGTATGTTTTATTTACCAGGGCTTCAATTAAGTTTCAAAATTTGGAAGTCAGAGAGTGTAAAATGTCAGACATTAAAGTCATATTATAAAGGTAAAGAAGGAAAAGCATTATATTTTGGAGGTCACAAGTCAAAACCAGGATTAAATGGCTCACAAATTTCTATGAATGGAAGCCCTGAATAACACTTATTGTCTTCTGTGAAGTATATTAAAGCTGGATGCCTCAAGATTAGCTAGATATTTCAAGAAAAATTAAACTTGAATAAAAAATGTACTAAGATTTTAAGAAAAGGTAAAAATATTCACAATTAAAGAAATAATTTACAAGCAGTATGCCATTTAAAACCCAGATTTTGTTGAAATTTATCGGATTTTCTCTGCTTTTACTAAACACGAAAAGGACTTTTTTTTGGGCCTTTTTTTTTCCCCAAAATTTTTGGAAAATTTTCTTAGTTTTTTAAGCGCCTTTTTTGCAATGTTTTAAATTACTTCTTTATTCATTTTTAAAATTTTTTCTTTTTTAAAACTTTTTTAAAAAAATTTTATGAAAATTAGCCCTGATTTTCGATACATTTCTGCTTTTAAACCCTTTAACTTTCATCTGTGTACCCATTTTTATCCAACCCAAATTTTTTTAAACTGCCTTTAAATTTATTTTTAAAAGAACTGTGAAAACTTTCATTTAAAAGGGAAAATTCATTTATTTAATTTTTATTGGGTACCCAAAAAAATATTTGAATTGGGGTTTTTTTAACAGTATAGAGCCCGATCAAAGGGCTACAGGGATGTACAGGCTGGGCCCGGCTCCCATTTCTTGTGAAAAAAGGCTAAAACACCTTTTTGGCCCCCACGGGGAGGGTTTAAAATTTTAAAAAAGGGCAAAAAGCAATTAAAAGGGGTTTTCAAAAAAAAAAGGGTTAACCCAAAACCCGGGGAATTAATTAGGGCCCCCAATCCCTTTTTATTGCCACCCAATCTTATTTAAAAAAAAGGGGAAGGGTTTTTCGGGGCCCCCAACCTTTTTTTCTTTGGTAAAACATAAAATTGGTGATTACCGCCACCTTTCGTAGGGCTATCGATCTGAAATCAATAGAGCACATAATTAAAACTAGACCTATCACTGAAGGTGATTATAGCCCCCAGCAACTTTGATCTTCTGAAAAATAAATAGTCTGAAGAAAAATTTGAACACAAACTATCAACTGTGTACAAAGAAATATTTCAATTAATTATAATCCCAACTGGGGTCTCCAGATAAGCTTGCTATACACCAACTTTGATTACAATATCTCATTCCTAACACTAGTTATTTGTCCAGAAACCATTTTTCTTTTTTTTAGTAACGGTTTAAACCTTGACCTAGATCCCAGGGGGTCCAAATGCAATACCAACCCAGGTCTTCATATAAGCTTGCTATACACCAAGTTTGATTACAATATCTCATTCCTAACTAGTTATTGTCCGGAAAACATTTTTCTATTTTTAGTAACGGTGACCT
This sequence comes from Ruditapes philippinarum, assembly GCF_026571515.1. Lineage (NCBI taxonomy): Eukaryota > Metazoa > Mollusca > Bivalvia > Venerida > Veneridae > Ruditapes > Ruditapes philippinarum. The sequence continues at coordinate 101,258 of NW_026859094.1, read as the reverse complement.
TAACCTTGACCCCAGGGGGTCCAAATGCAATTTGCACTAACCCTGTCAGCCTCCTTTTTCTTGACCTGGCCTGTGTATGCCTCAATCACGCCCCTGTGGTACAGCTGCCTGACTAGAGAAAGCGCACAAGACTTGGACGCCACTTGCTTGTTCGAACCATGTTCTCGAGCGGAAATATCTGAAACAAAACTTTACTGATTAAAAATATTGCATGTATGGAATTAGACATGATTGTTAAAATAAGTTTATATTATTGCATTTAACGGTAAAGAGAGTTCAGGTATTTCTTTATATTTCTGGTCATGTTTTTTATGCAGATTTTACACATTTTTGCTCATATGTCAGATATCAAAGTGTTTTAAATAATAGAATAATAATATCTGTCATATGTTTCAGTATGAATATTCGGATTCTAACCACAAACATATGTCAGATATTTTTTCTTGCATATCCATATTCCATCATATTTTAAATTTTTTACCATTTTCTATGGAAATATATGTCATTACATCCGTAACTATTTTTTGATAACAGCGTATTGCAACGACTCTAGTTATTTGTTGTTTATTTGATATCAAAGTTTGTAATTAAGATATAATTGTAATTACCTAAATACTTTTCATTTCAGAAAATATAAGTAACTTTTCTTGTAATAATTAGGTTTAAACCATGTATTCAACTCTCCATTATCTATTGCTTAATCAGTAGATAACCTGTCGAAGTTATTAATAGATTAGGAATACTGCCCATTGGTCAATTCCAAGTGGGTCTTACATAAAAAGCTGCATCACTTGTGCAGTCTCTCTCTCTCTCATTCTACTGACCTTTGGATTTAATACAGTTTATTAACTAGAAAATATTTTCTAGTAATTAATTATGGAAGAGGTAAATGTTAAAGTTGTCTAAACACCATGATGGTGATTTAACAACTTGTGAAATGTGTTAAGTTTTACAGTTCTTATTACTCTAAGTGCAAGTTTGTGTAACTTGATGGAATTCATATATTCATAGTGTTTAAATTGTTTATGATAAAGTGTTAGAATCTTTGTGCCAGATGTGCTAATTACTGCTTCACTATGAAGGTGATGTAGGTACTTAGAAAAGTTTGTGTATAAGTGAATGAGGTTGTAAAGTACCTTGATCACCATGTTGGTGAATTAACCACTTAGGAAATTTACACCATGTTGGTGATTTAACAACTTAGGGTTTTCTGAAAATAAAAAGTGCAAGTTCCTCAATCACCATGTTGGTGATTTAACTACTTAGAAAATTGTCTATTAAATTACATAGGTATAATGATTGTGAAGTTCCTTGATCACCATGTTGGTGAAATATTTCAGTTTGTGAAATAGTGAATGAAAAGTGATTTTAATTTGACACAGTATTAGAAAGTGAATCATTAGTGATGTGCTATAAGGTGAATTTTCAGTAATGTCTTTTAATATGAACTTTAGTGAAGTGTTAGTAAGTGAACTTATGTGATGTGTTAGTAAGTGAACTTATGTGAAGTGTTAGTAAGTGAACTTATGTGAAGTGTTAGTAAGTGAACTTTAGTGAAGGTAAGTGAACTTACATGTATGTGAAGTGTTAGTAAGTGTATTATAAGTGATGTGTTGATATAAATGACAATGATTCACGACTCTTATTCTGAAAAAGTGAATTTTCAATGATGACGTAGCAAGTTATTGTAGATGTTAGAAAAAGAAGAACTTTTGTGCATGCATTGATGTAAATAACTTTATAAATGTAGAACATAGTAAATAAAATTTAGATTAGATGGACACCTCTTTTTGTTATATTTGTTATATAAATAAGTATCTAAATCTAGTACTAGACGAATCCCAAAAGCTGAGCATCTTGTTGAGGTAAATTAATCTACTTATGATATCAAATGCCCAATTTGCCCGCAGGATCGCTTCAGTATGAAATTACAATTTCATTCATAACGAAGAAATTAGGACATCCAAAGCATGTCATCGTAAATTGCGCGACTCATCTTGCACCCCCCCCCCCTGCCAGATGAAGTTTCTGGCATAGGTAAAACTAAAGGAAATACCAGTCTGATATGCAATAAACATTTTGGCAGATAAATATCAACACAATAGAAGTTTTAAAGGCCTATTCTCAATACAAGGTTTTGTGGTAATCTTTCAAAGTGTTCATGAACACATAGTCGAAATTACATACTGATATACATTACCCATAGATACATTTAAGAAAATTACAAAAAAAGACTTAAATACAACAAGATTTATGGACAGAATAAACAAATAAACTTCTTATGTTACAAAAAACTTACAAGTTTTCAATTTGTTGACGAAGAATTTCATCTCGGCAATGAAGCTCCTGTAAAAATTCAGAAAACAAAAATTTAAATATCAAATCCAGTACAAATCACTCTATTTAAAACTTTCTCCAATTCCCAAATCAGCAGGGTATTAAATTTATCTGCCCTGCCACCAATTAAAACTCTACCTTTATTTCAAAGCATCAAGACAATTTATGTGTGGTAACTTCATATACTTTAGAAGTAGTATATGACAGTTAATAAGCGAGACCTGTTTGCAGTAAGTACATCCCTATGATATCATGTCTGAGGAGTACTATAAATGTATATACTCACCCATAACGTCTATCATTTATTAACACGGGGGGTCTTAATTTTACATTGCAAGAAGTATTATAGTAAAGGGGGGAAAATAGTCTTATAAGCAAGTTTATAATATTGTACGTCTATAACTTCGCTTTTCTAAAATTTCATTGCATAATCAGTACGTTTATATAGTTTTATATCCACGGCTGCTGTCGATTTATAAAGAAATCTTACATTTTCTCCAAAATATTAATTATAATTATATTATAATTAAAATAATTATGCTTGATGTATTATAAATTCATTATAAAGATTTTTAACAGATTATATGGCCGCATATTAACAGTTGTTTGCAATATAACCCTCTACTAGTGGCTCGGGTCATATTTCCAAACAACCGTTTATATAGGGCCATTTAATCTGTCAAAAATCTTTATAACTAATAATATATGGTAGATTGCCATGGAAGCAACCATAATGTTCTGGTAAATTGTAACTGGCAGTGCAATGACATACAAAAGGTAAACACTGTCAAATTTCCCCATAATGCCCCAAATGTGGGTGGGGGAGAGTAGATTTACAATTAACTGGAGAATTAACAAATCATTTCACCTTAAAACAAAAGAATTTCTCCATAATGAATTATCAATCATTCTTAACATTTTAAAGAATGATAACTTTAACTACATAATAATAATCAAAAAGTTTTCACAATATTATGCAGTGTAATATTGAGTAGAAACCATGTTATTTAAACAACCAAAAGACAATAAACAAAATACTAATTTTCCCATCATTCTTTGGAGGGGTGCATGCAATCAAAACGGTTCCTCTGCTATTATCCGAAGACTGACGGAAAGGGCCAAAAAGCTGCCATTGCATGATAATATACAAGGATTTGATCATTATTTCTAACATCAAAAATCTAAATGCAAGAAAAACTTGCTTATTACCTTCATTCTTACCTTCTTTTTACCTGAAAGAACCAAAGTCATCAAGATATCATCACAGGGGAGACAACCTGTTTGCCATGAAAACAGGGGAGAGAACTTGCAGAATATCCCTCATTCTCGGCAGATGGTCCTCTACTGCTAGGAATCAAACAACATTACTGTACTAAAATACATGCTCCTTTTAAATGAATAAATTTACTTCACACATGAATGAATACATATTATGATTCATTCTAATTTTTTCTCAGCTGAAAACTCTTAATTTCCCATTATATTTTTTTATCAAAGAAAAATTTCCTCCTTCCACTGAGGCATGTTAGGATTGCAATTGTAGTCCTGCATTTCACTGAAGAGAAAACAACACTGATTGGTCAATTTGAAATTGTCAACTTTGAAATCATCCAAACAAATGTTTAAGAATTCGACTGACTGGTTTAACACTTACACTGGCATTCTGTAAATTGCAAAACCAGTCTTGTTTTTTTTTTTTTGAAAATAGAATTCCTTTCAGGACCCAGTCTTAAAACATATCTTAATCAAAGTGAAAGAGCATGTATTTTACAGTTCATGATCAATAATACAAGAAAATATGACAGACTTTAAAGATAATTTAGTTCTTCCATCACTTTTTTGGTGTTAACCACCAAATCAGTAATGTCTCAGGGTACAAATATCACATATATTGATATTGATAAAAACAATTTAATTTTTTTTATTATATTTCTGTATAATTTAAATTAAAAGAACAAAATCAATATTTTCATTAAACTTTTCAACAAAGTTTTGTAAGCTTGAAAATTTAATCCATGTATGTTTGCAAAACAATGGATTAACTCTTAAAATTTTGGATTTTTGTGATCATATTTTGAAAACAAACAAAAAATGGAATGAAAAAGTAAAAAGTTAAAGACAAAACATTTGGAGAGCAGCCTTTGAATAGCAACCCTGTCATTGCTTTATTTCAAATCTTAAATTCAAAATCAGCAAATCAGAAGACAGGGTTTCAGACTGCTTTCCAAACTTGAGTATAATACCTTAACACTGAATACTGCATGAAAATTTCATACACAGAAAATTCTTTTTCTTTTTTTCAAACTGAATAAAAATGTTTCCTTCTAAAGTCTGTCTTTTCTTTAGTACTGATCACCAAACAACATTGTTCTCTGAGATAGATGTCTGAAAACAACGTTGTTTTATTGTTGTTTGATACTAACAGATCTTAAAACATACCACATGTTCAGTTCTCTAGATTCTTAACCCTTCACCTGCTGTATTTGTGTAATGGATTTGCCCTGTCCTAAATTTTGGAACAGTCCATTCAAAGTTTAAGGGATTTCAAAATAATAATACAAAAATTTAGCTACCATCAGTATAGAGCCTGGTCTGCCTACAGGAATGCAATTGATTGTGCCATACTTTGAATTTGGAACAGTCCATTTGAATTTAAAGAGATTTTGTTAAAAACATAGAAAAATTTAGCTGCTAACAGTATAGAGCCTGGTCAGACTGCACATATGAACAGACTGGCCTGGCTCTATACTGGTTGCAAAGGCTGATCACTTTTGTTTCCAGCAGGTTAAGGGTTGATATAAAAATCTCCCCATCAAATATATAATAGTTTTCCTGTTTTTGATTAAAATATCATCAAGTGATAATAAGAATCTTATATTACGTTTCTGTCATACATTGAACCAAGGAATATTGCCACATACAGACTAGCTTACAAACCTTTCCCACACTTTTTTAAATTTAGAAGAATTAGCAACTAGTGAGATTATTTGCCACAAAATTGAAAGAAAACTTTCCCTACACAATTGTGACATTAGTTTGACATTAATGAAACATTCAGCTTTTTCAAGAAGCGAGAACAAAACATGTGTTTTTCATCATAATATTATTTTATAAAATATAATAATATATTATACAAATATGGACTTTTTAGCTGTTGAATATGATGTGATATGTACTGAAAAAATTAATATTGACCGAGGCGATAGCCGAGGTCAATATTAATTTTTCAGTACATATCACATCATATTCAACAGCTAAAAAGTACATATCTGTTTTATTATAAAATCTATAAATAGCTTTTATATGGCTTATCACATCTGCCATTGCATACGACGGAAATCATTATTTTTCAGCCTGTCTACTGTTTCCATAATTTGGCCCTTTCCATTGGCATGTTAATCCCCATTTTTCTTATAAATGAAAAACGGTAATTTAAATAGACTTATTTGACTCTCATGTACACTAAACTCAACGTTTATTCAAAATAATAGCAACAAACTTGGCGTGACGTCATGTCAAAGTCTCGCGTCTTTTAGGGATTCCCAGAAAATCTATTTTTAGAAGAAAAACCGGTGATTATACTCTGAAAATCTATTTTTAGGAAAAAAACAGTGAATATACTCTGATATTGACCTGTTATTTTTTACAAAAAGTTGCTTGTTATCCAATCAGGGAAAGGCATTTCAAAGCTATTTATAGTTTATATAATAAAAAAAGATATACACTAATACAGTTGCTCAGTTTTTAACTTATTAATATTCATTGGCAAATACAGATTTATTACATAGTCAGTTAATTTTTTTAAGGACAACTAACAATCTTTACCTCTTTGCATACTGGTAATTTGTCAAAGAGTTATAAAACACTTCAGTAACAGTATATATGAATATGTGTTAATTAATGATAATTTTTAGCCACCCTTTTGCTACCTGAAAGACAGGAAATATTCTCAACTTACAAAATACAAACAAAGCAGTTACCTTAGAGCAGTAACCGTTGAGTAACGGTTTAACTCCTTACATAGATTTAAAAGGAGTTAACCTGTTACTGCACAAAGGTGACAAGGCATACCATTTTTTGAGTTATGACAAAAAAATGCATTCTGGCTTACTGAAAAATAAGCATCTTTCTTTTATTACAACTTCTGGTTACACGATAAGAACACAAATGACTTGATTTCAATATAAAATTACACATTTAGTAGCAGAGGGGTGAAAAGAACAACATTCAGTTGACTCTCAATAAGTCAAAATCGCTTTACTCAAAATTCCGCGTTAGTCGAAGAATTTCTAAAGTCCCGTCAAATTTCCTTCTTTATCTTTGTATTTTAACTCCGCTTAGGTCAAATTTTGACTAATCGAGACTCCTGTTTAGTCGAAACGAAAATTTGGTCCCGTCAATTAAAGTCCAACATATTTTCATCTCAATTAGTCGAAGTGTGAAAACAGCTGACTGATCAAAGGTCGGCTACATCAAGGTAGATGTTGTCACTCTAATTCACATGTTTCACAGTAATTTTAATTGCTGGTCATCATGTATTATTAACACGTCGTAAAAATGGCTTTAATCCGTTTCTGGACTTAATTGGTTTTAACAGTTAGATAACTAAATTAAGATTACATTTCTTTAAGAAATTTGACTTGTGCCAGTCAAATATTAAAATGAATTTTTGTTGAAATAAATGTGTTATTGTGCTTTTATTGTAATGAATTGTCATGAGTCCTTATTAAAAACATGTGCTTTACTGATGAATACTGACAAACTTGCATTTATGTCATTGATACGAATGTTTGTGTTTATGTTTTACTATTAATATACATGTATTAAATTTTGAATAATATATTTTTGTTCATTTATAATTTGTAGTTGTAAGTGATTTACCGTCATTTCAACGGTTAAATATTGCAGCATTGCGGCTATCAACAATAACAAACCTACTTCTTTGCACATATAATTTGGCACATGTATATACATGTACAAATGTCAACATGATGGCAGCAGATCCACGTTACTCAAATTCCGTTTCCCTCGAAGTAAAATGCCCAGTCCCTTGGATTTCGAGTTACCGAGAGTCAACTGTATATTTATTTTTAAATATATTTTTGTCAATGTAATGTATGATAAGCCATTGAAAAAGTCTGAGCATATGTAAATAGATATGCTGTCAAGCTTCTTCTATTTGAGTCATTGAGTGCCGTGATTATCTATAATGGTAAAAAAAAGGAAATAGATTACCATATTACCATGCAAAACAATACAACATTTTCTCTTGATGACTTTGGTTCTTTTGTTTCCAAGACAACATCATTCTCCATAATTTCTTTTTTGTTTTCTTATTAATTTGTTTATTTGTTTGAATGGGTTTTATGTCACACCGACACAGTATAGGTAATACTGCGACATTCCAGCTTTACTGAAGTAGGAAGACCTCAGATGCCCTTCCGTACATTATTTCAGGGACGAACGGGCATCTGAGAAGAACCATGATGTTCTGTAAGTTAGCTGTCAGGGTTCAGGCTCACAGCAGTGAGGGGCAAGAGGTTTCTTATTAACGGGTAAAAATGTCATTTAGTGAATGTTTAAATTAGCTATTATTGGTGGAAGAAATATTCACCGGCATAATTACTTGAATGCTGCTCGCCGTTATGCGACTGAGGCCCTCGAATTAATAATTCCAAGATAACAAGAGCGCATGACTCTGGCAAACAGGCCAAATCGTCATTTTTTGTTTGTTTACTGGGCCCTGTATGTATTGCGCATAGGTAAAACCGGGCTATAACAAGAGCGCTATCTATGTTAACGCATGGTTTTGGCCCCGTTATAACATGGGCAAAAGAGGGAAAAATAGCCAATTTTATGCTATAATGTGTATTATGTCAGGCACGATCTGGCACAAGAGTAGCTTGGTTCAATCATGCTGAAAAATTTACTAAATTTAGCTTTACCATTTAAGTGTATAAGACACCTCCATATAACTACTGTCCTAAACCTTCTATTGCAAAATTATCCAATTACTTTTACACTATCCTACCTCACCCAACCTACCTATTGTGGTCCGGCCCAACCATCTTGTAGGAGTAGTCGGTTTGTATCTTATTGGTCTGTAAGAACTGATGGAGGCGGGACTTGGCATTCTCCAGTGTCCAATTACCATGAATGTCAGCATTAAAGTCCACATCTTCTGACTGAAACAGATTCGTACCCACATCACATATCTTTGATCTTTCTTATATACAATGTTACAACTTATTAACAATAATTATAATAATAATAATAATATTAATAATCTGTAAATCAATAATAAACAATAATAACTAGAACTATCACTAAATGTGATTAATACCCCCACAAGACTGCTTCGGAAATGAGGATGTTACTAGTAACAGAATACCTTGTAAAAGAATTGAAATATAAAGTTATGGTTGTGGGCAATTAAAGATAGTTGTGGTTCTTGTATGTTGCATTTCCTTTCAATGTGGTTGGCCATTGATGAAGTTTTATTGAATTACTTTGTAATAAGTCCAGAAAGAACAGTTTCAAGTCCCAATGAGTGATTTCTTAATTTAATGATAGAGGAAATCCTAAAATTCCCCTTCAGCAGTATTTGGAAAAACTAACTAAAAGTAAGCCAAAAGTATAGCTTGGTGCATTATCCTAACATTTGAACATAATCCTAACATTTGAACATAAATACCCTCCTTGTTACAAACCATACAACCAGTGCAGCCAAAGATTGTGCCATCTGACCATGGTTTGCACACTTTTCAGTCAGTACTTATTTTGAAAATTTCCCTAAATATAATGAATGGTTTTGTCCTCATTGAAAGATGGACAAGTCCATTTCAGGTATTTAGTGTGGTCACAGTTAAACATTAACCATGACTTACCTCCTCAAGTTGTCTTTTCATTGCTATTTTCTCCATGTAACTTAAAGGTGGACCTCTTTCATAAGGTGGGAGATCTCTTTGTGGGACATCGTCAAAGGATGGCTCATCCTGGGCTCCTAGTTTCTGGTGAGGGGCCTGAACTCCTGGCAGCTGGGCAAAACCAGATGCACTGTCACCATCTCCTTCTCCCATCTCCGATGGTTGCTATGTAAAAATATTTTACAAAACATCTTTATGCATCATACATAACTTAGTTTTCGACATGTCCATTAAATCCCTTTTTCTTTTTCTTTTCAAAATTGAAAAAAAAACACAGCAAAGTACATTATTTCTGGAAAAAATATTTAGAGTTTTTATTTTACTATTTATAACAGAGGCCTACCAATGTAACCAAAAGGCCCCTTCCGAATTGAGCTTTTCGCTTTCCCAAATCAGCACTTTTAGCATTGATAAATAATTAATTTTTTCCAAAATCAATAGACTAGAAGTATTTATTCCAAAAAATCAAAAGGCTAAGCTCTCCTCCAAATTAAGAGAGTACCCTGTTGATTATATTGCAATTTTCTCAAATCATCATATTTAAGTATTAGGGTTACATTTCATGAATGTTAGTTATTTATGTCAAATCAGTAGGATCTAAATTTGTTGATATCAACATCATTAACTAAACATTTAAGCTTAATAATAACATTTATTATGACGGCATACTTAATTTAATAAAATATGTAATAATACCATAACATCCATCAATACATAATGTAGATAAATATCTGATAACAATCTCACCATGCCTGGGACCTCGCTCTGTTTGATATGACCAAGTCGCACGAGATAATTGACCATATCACGAGCGGAGTTTGCCTGTGCATCCTTCTTATTGGTGGAGTTACCAACACCTAGGTAGTCGAACCCTGCAACCTGAACCTCACATTTAAATCTTGGCCTATGCTTTGCTCCAGTCTGACTGAACTCGTAGTTTGGCGTCACTTTATTCTTACCACACCATGCATACAAGAACTGCTTGATATCAGTCATGGTGTTAAGGTAAACAATCAACTGGCACCTAAAAATGTACAAAAAAGAAAACGATGTCATTTATCTGACAATGACAAATATAAAAAAAAATCTTGACAATTAAGTAAATTGTCCCATCGGTACCACATCTTCAGTGATATGGTATTTATACAATCATGTTAACCTGCATTTGTAGCACTTAAAGTCCTATAAGGGTAAAGAGTCAACTTGGCCCTATACCAACTCGGCACAGGTCAACGCGGCCCACTTTTGAAAAAACCAACATATTAAACGTATTAACTTATAACTCTGATTACCTGAGCTGACCCTGATTAGCCTAATTAAATGTCAATGTCTCTCTTTATAGATTTAAATCATGTGTAAACTTTAATAGATTAAGATGTAAAGTTGCAGTAGTCGATACCAGTAAAAACAAGCCAGTAAAATTAAGTTCTTTTTATTCTGACAAATTCACAGTAATATTAAATAACATTTACTCAACGGTATTGGTCAACTTAAATGCATTAAACTTTAAACATCTACATCATACATTGGCGCAATCACACTTGATTATAACGCGACGGGTGGTGCTAGGTCAAGAAAAAGAAATACCGTATAAGTACTTTTTTCTGCGGGAACTTTATTTCTGCTATTTCTGCGGTTCATAACGACACCGCAGATTTAAAAACCGCAGAAAATTAAGCCTTTCCTTTTGTATATGTCGAAATATTTCAACTACCGGGATAGTATAAATACAATACCATGTGTAGTTATCCGCTTTTGTAGATGGGATTTTTTCTTTATGTATCCGTCATGAACAAAATATTAGAAAAAAAACTTACTTTGCTTGTTCTTTTTGTTGAAATAAATAATTATCATGTTTGTATGATTTTCACTCACCCCAAGCTTGATGGGTCTTTTTGTGAATAGTTTAAAAAAAACAACTATAATTATAGTTTGACAGGTGATGCAAAAATGACCCTTGTTTGTTATTTTCATTAAAACCTGCTATAAACACACCTTTTATGTATCTGTACAATATATTAAGTCGACGTGCGATTTTGCCATTGTTTATTTTCACACTTCATATTTATACAATTACAGTATTAAAATTTGTCATTGCATGTTATTTTCTTGTTTGTTTTTAACGTGCATATACCGATACATATTGATTACGATGAAACACATTATCAGTCGTGGAAGTAATGTAACATCATCAAATCTTGAAATGTTGTCTTTTTTTATCGGTTAATTTTGTACAAATATCTTAGTTAAAACGCAGAAATAAAACTCATCAATGCGAGAATGATGACACCGCAGAAATAAAATACGCAGAAATTTAAAACCCCTTATTTTAACAAAAATTGCAGAATATTAAGCCCGCAGAAATAAGTACTTATACGGTATACAAGAAGTGATAGAAAGGTAGAAGAGGTTGGACGGGTCAAAAGAAAGCGGTATAGACAAAAAGTCTGGCCAGCTACATTTCGCCTCTTCAACCCAAACCTCTCCAGTTACTGTGGCCGTGGCTGGCACAGCCTTGGATATCACTAGTGGGTACTTGTAGCTGGGCCCCTAATGACGGATTAGAATGTGAGGGATGATAACCCCTGCTAGAAGGATACCAAGTCAGGGGCCTCTGCAACGGGGGCAGGTAGGCTGTTCCAGGTCGTGGCTGTACGACGGAAGGAGGAGTTCTTGTAGTACGATGTAGATGTGGATGGTAGATGGAACTTCTTGGAATAGTTACTCCTAGTGCGGCTCGGGGCAGGGATGAGGTAATCGCTGACTGGTATGTCCACAAGGTCATTGGTGATGTAGAACATCATGGTCAGCTTGGCTTTGGTCCGCCGTGACTCTAATGACTCCCACCCCAAGTGTTGGATCATGGAGTAACGCTGCTGGTGTTATGGTAACGGTTCGTCACATATCTTGCAGCTCTCCTCTGGACCATCTCCAGCTTGCGTGCAAGGTCCTTGGTATAAGAGTTCCAGACAGTGGAGCAATATTCAAGGCCTGGTAGCACGAGTGAAATGTAGGCTGTGCTCTTGACCTGTTTACTGCTGATGCTCAGGTTGCGTCAAAGGAAGCCGAGTGTACTGTTGCCCTTCTTCACAATTTTGTCAACATGTTGGTTCCAGGAGACGTTTCCAGACATAATTATGAACTCCAAGGTACTTGGTTGTCGAGTCTATCTCGAGTGTGTGGCCCTTCAAGGAGTGCGGGTATATGATGGGGTTCCTCTTCCTGTGGACCCTGATTATGCTGCACTTTTCTGGGTGGAAACTCATGCCCCAACGTTTCTAAAGATTATTTATTTAAGAATTCTAAAATCTAGCTAACTAATTAGCAGATTAGTATTGTTCTCTGGTACTTTCTGTGTATTCCAAATAGCTCTAGGGAATTTTCCTAAATGGTATGTAAAATTTTATGGAGATGTTTTGATCTTTATTCAGTTTATAGATTAAAATAAAATAAAAAATAGCTATTCATTTAAAGTAGCCTGAAACCCCGTTGTATCTATCTATTTACCGATGAATCACAACTGCAGTTAAAATATTTAAATCTCCTTAAATCTTTATTTTGTATAATTTATTTGGATTCTTTTGTCATAATATTTACATGGCAAACATCACTGATATATAGTTTTTAGCTTTGGAATATACGGATATTTACAGACAAGTCCAACAGGTTGAAGAATTAGGTCACGCCATTATATCGATGCATTGTGAGAATCTCTCAGTTAGTCAAAGTTTGGGAAGCCTGACTTATCTTCATGCTAGATTTTTCAATCAAATAGAATCAAAGATGTCTGTTTTAAAATGTCAGCATAAATTTAGGAACTTTCAACACACAGTAACTGTGCGTTTAATAAGAACACACTTTTTATAAGTCTATCTATTATCTACAAAGTCTGACGGTACTGGAAACATGTTTTTGATCATGTTTTGTGGCACAAAACAAATGAGAAAGATTTTCGTGACACTGTTGTAAATGTAAATAATCAGTAGCTACTGCATTTTGCAAAAAATCGAAAGATTTGTAAATAGATAGATATAATGAATAGTACGATACAATGGGGTTCCACTATACTGTTTTAAAAAGAATAAAAAAGCAGGGTTCTCACTAGGACTTTAAAACATGGAGTCCATGGACTCCCAACCCTGAAAAAGTTGGAGTCCAAAAGCACGTCGCAATTAATATGTTTACAGATTAGTCATTCAATGCTCACAATAGCATTGCTGATAATTTGAATCTTCAAGAGACTTCCAAAGTTTATACAAAGTTTATACATGTAGTTATTAAAAAAAAACACTCTGAACTACATAGTATAATTATTGTTTTGTTGTTAATATTATGAAATTATTTCATTATAATGCATCAACACATGGAAATCCGTTTATAGACTGACACGCGCTGACGCATTAATTTGTGTATTTGTGGTTGTAAACAATCGGTAATGTTTATGCGTCCCCAGGCAAAATTAAGCGTACGTGGAATCCTTGCTCTGAAATATTTGCGTCCAGCTGTAATAAACATGCGTACCGGGACGCCGAAATAAGCGTCCCTGAGAACCCTGAAAAAGTATCATCATAACATAGCGGATATGGATTTTAACCAATGATTTCATTCCATTGAGTCAAACTGCTAATGGGGACCTCTGCAAATCCCGAGTTCTATGCCTACTGCACAGCAAAAGAATATATGGGCATGACTTTGGAAATCAACTTTTCATTACCGAAATCAACTTATAAAATCACAATTAAGCGTTTTATTATATTTTTTTCATTATAATACATTACAATAGGTTAAGTTTGACTTTCATGCTAAAAATTAGTTCGAAATAATTATTAATAATGAATTTAGAAACAAATAACTAAACATCAAGATTATTCCCTGATTTGTCACGAACCGAAATATATGTTACAATACCGAAATCGACTTGTAAAATCACAATTAAGCGTTCTATTATATTTTTATCATTATAATCTATTACAATAGGTTTAGTTTGACCTTCATGCAAAAAAACAGTTCGAAATAATTATTAATAATGAAATTAGAAACAAATAGCTAAATATCAAGATTACGTACTTAATTCCCTGCATGATTTGTCACGAACCGAAATATATGTTACCATACCGAAATCGGCTTGTAAAGGTTAAAATAAACATTTTAATAAGTCTTGTTTAATTAATTAATATAAAATCATTCAAACTGAACCATAAACAAAGGAAAATAATATTTAATTATAAAAATGATGATGTTATAGACGGATATGTATATTATATCATGATTACTTCCCTTGTTATTAATGTGTTGCATTACCGAAATCAAATTTAGATTTCATTTCAAAGATGAGAACAACCCCTAAATAATTTGCATGAATTTCAGAAGTCTATGAAAAAAAGGTATTTGAGTGAGTTTTAAACATTGAATTCATATCGCTTATTTTCAATGTTTAGATTTTCCCTTTAGTCAGATAACATAGAAGCGTATCATCTCTTTGATGTTTCTTAATGATTTCAAAATACAAGATTAAACAAAACTGTGTTTGAAGTTATCCTCCTAATTTAGATCACTGTTAAAATAGTTGATTGGAAATTATCACAGTATTTAATTTAAATCCAATGATTATGATTTGATTAAAATAAAAAGACGTAGCGGTAGCCATTCATCATAACACCTTTACTAATAAGGAGCAAGCAACGTGCTCGGACAATGGAGGTGTTAGTTGACACAATATACTCGTTAACCGCAATCCTTTAATATACATCGGCGCATGGAAACTTTAAAGTATCCAAACAACATAATTAGACATAATTATTTTACATGAACTTAAAGCTGCTTGTCTCCATTAAGACAAAAAGTACATTACAGTTTAATATAAAATGACGTATAGCGACCATCCCTATATAATATATATCAAAATACTTTTTTTATAGTTTTATAGTATAGATATTTCACATCTAGTAAGCTTGTAAAAATATAATCTTATATTACATGTAAGTAAATTGTCAAAATATCTGTTTTAACTAACATGTAGGGGTGGTCGCTATACGTTTCCGTAGAAAACATTTCTGTATATGAGACAAGGTGCTTTGATATTATTATTACCAAATTGTTCCAAAAATGTATGCAATTTTTGATGTCCCGGATACTTAACTACATATTCTACTTATTGAAAAAGTGTTAAGTCATGATGTTATCGATTTAAAATCATTTTAAATTTCATATCTGTAAACAGCATAAATTTATGGAATGACTGATATATATTTATATGATGGAAAAAATGGAACACTTTATACTGATAAATTTCAATTATGTAATGTTGTAACTTGTACGATATGACATGTTGTGTATTACTGTATTAAGTAAGGTGTGAAGTAATTAAGACAGGAGGTACAGTTGACATACAATGTATGTTAAAGATAAAAGATTATAATGAACCATCGGTTTATTTCGTAATAAACATTTAAATAAATGACTAAAATATAAAAATATTATAATAAAGAGTCCCCATAACATATGTTAGCGATTTGTTAATATATAGTTTAACTGTTCAATAAAAGAAAGACACAAACTTTCCAATTTCCAATTTTACTGCCTGATACATTATACAATTTTTATGGAACATTTTTAGAGCAGTCGAATTATATATCTGTATTCAAAATTATAATAGAAAATCATAAACTTCCGGTTGAAGCTGGATATTTTTTTCTTCATAAAACATAAATATGTACAAAATTTATAATTATCTTTAACTCATATTACAGAGTATTTTATTTTTCCATCATAGTCCGATCAAAGCTTTTAAAAAAAATACGATTTGATTAGAAAATTGTTATGCACGAAAATCACGTGCAGGTATATAACATGCTAATAAGGCGGTATCAGACTTTTTCTTAAATCATTCAAATCATTATATACATTGCATTCTAATATGAAATGGTATTCGTCTTCTAAGACATTACATGAAAAACATTTTCTATCATTTAAAGGTGAGATGATACTCTTTACCAATTACCTTGTGAGATCTTTACAAAACCGTTCAACATTGATAATATTTAGATATGGTTGAAACTTAAAAACAGAAATATGTCTATAAAATAGAGCTCTACTAGAGTTATCTAATCTACTATCTACTAATTACATACATAATTTAAACTTCACAGCTGATTTCGGTAATGCTAAACACATAACGGGTTGTTTAGAACAAAGGGAAGTAACTCAATAATTACATTTTTGTTAATAACACCATTAAAATAAAATATTTTCAATAGATTTTTTAACTGAAATTCTTTTTCACTATTTTTCATCAAATAATGAAGGAATAAAAGCAATATTTTAACTAGGTTGGTTTTAACGAGTTGATTTCGGTATCGTAACGTACCCATTAAACTGGACTTAGTCCTTAACAAACGTTTACGTTTATTATAACCGACCACATATAAAATATATCATAAACATAATCTTAATTAAATAATAAATATAGTTATTCTTAATATAAAACTAAATATAATTTGATTAGTATACTCATTCAATTTGTTAGGGCTTTTCATATAATAAAAGCATTGATTGAAATTGAATTTACTAGTTGTTGTTGTTTAGTCCATCATCTTTATATAGTGACACTTATATATAAATCTACTGAGCCCTGAGAATTTACTCCAGTTATAACTTGTGATCGTTTGGTCTCCGTGTAAAGCATTGATTCTCATTAGAACCTGACCACTATTACACGTCTAATTAATTGCAGGTGGTCACTAATCAAATTTGAATGAATGAGTCAATCATTATTATCACCTAATTAATCGGTATCCTTAACATACACATTGATTGATAATAAAAGCCCGTGGCAATAGGGAGTCCTTTAATGTCTTTTACCAATTTCATTTAATTTGTTTGTAATTGTCAAAAGCGTTAAATTAAGACACAGATTTAAATTAGATTTGTAATATAAATCCGTGATTAAGATTATCATTAAAAAGTTCGTTACTGTCAATCCGTGTATTATAAATACTTACAATAATTACAATAAATAGTGATAACACAAACCTAAATATCAATAATTGAAAAGTGTGCCGAGTTGACCCGTGCCGAGTTGGTATAGGGCCGAGCTGACTCGGGGGCCCCCCCGAGTACGTTTTAGGGCCGAGCTGACCCGTAATGAATAATTTATGCTCGGGACCGAATTGACTGTAATCCGGAAAAAAACACAAAAAACATTTTTAATGCTACAATTCTGGACAATAATTGTTTAATATCAGACCTAGTTGGGTCTTGATCTTGCGACCCTGCGCTTGATAAACTGTAAATATAACACAAGGAACCGTTTCCTATCAATGCAGAAAATGTTATTAAGAGTAGTCTCCCTTACCTTAATAATTAAACTCAAAGCGTTTTATTTACCAGAAAGGTAACTATATTAATTTGGGAAACTCATTCACTACTGTAAGTAAATAAATAACCGTCTGAACAAGTATCTAGAGTCATACGATATTTTGTGAGAAGAGCAAGCTGATTTTAGAAAGAAGTATAGTACAACTGATCATATATTCTCTCAGAAAATGTTGGTTATTCTTTTCTTATCAAGGTGTAAAAATGTATATATTGTTGTGGTCAATGGATAGTATACATGTACATGACCTCGCCCACTTATTTTCATAAATATCTTTTTTTATACTAATAAATATTTTTTCACTCAAAATGTTTATAAAATATCTTATTTTCAATAAAACAACAAAGGAAAGTTGTTTTTAAAAATTTCATCCATATACATGTACCATACTGTAAATGTATAGTACTACTATATTTATAGTATATACTGTATGGTGTCAGCTTTTGAATTGTAAAAATGATAAGATTTGTATACTGCAAATACTGCATACTCGGTATATGTTAGATATGGGATTGAATAACCGTGGCTTTCTTTTGTTAACCTTTTACCCCATGAGCATATTGCGAAAAATTGCCGTTTTCATTGAAGAGCCTCCTGTAACAAGTTCAAATTGCTATGAAACTATGAAAATGCTTTAATACTGATGAAACTAGGCACCAATGTTGACTAGACCATAGCCTTTGTAACAGCCTGCTCAATCATAAATTTTCTGTTACCATGGAAACGGGGGACGTCTTAAATTTGCCAAAAATCAATATTTTGCATTGTTGTTTTTCATCAAAACTGATTTCAAAATGCTTCAACTTCTCAATGAATTGAGATGTAGTAAAAGGCTTTTCTTGGCGATGAGGGGGACTACCGCCCCCTTTAAATCCCTCCAAACAGGAGGGGGCACATCCTCCTTCTGGCAACCCCTGATGTACCATTTTGATGGGGGACAACGCCGAAAAGGTGCTCACTTTTTTAAACAACATTTCTCAAACGAAAAAAGTGTTTGGGGCCTAAATAGGGCACTTTTTCACTGTTTGAGTCCAGAGGAGAGCTGCAAGATATGTGACGAACCGTTACCATAACACCAGCAGCGTATCCTCCATGATCCAACACTTGGGGTGGGAGACATTAGAGTCACGGCGGACCAAAGTCCAGCTGACCATGATGTTCAAGATCACCAATGACCTTGTGGACATACCAGTCAGCGATTACCTCACCCCTGCCCCGAGCCGCACTAGGAGTGACCACTCCAAGAAGTTCCATTTACCATCCACATCTACATCGTACTACAAGAACTCCTTCTTCCCTCGTACAGTCACGACCTGGAACAGCCTACCTGCCCCCGTTGCAGAGGCCCCTGACTTGGTATCCTTCAAGCAGGGGTTATCATCCCTCGCGTTCTAATCAGCCATTATGGGCCCAGCTACAAGTACCCACTAGTGATATCCAAGGCTGTGCCGGCCGCGCCCACCGTAACCGGAGAGGTTTGGGTTGAACAGGCGAAATGTAGCTGCCCAGACTTTTTGTCTATACCTCTTTCTTTTGACCTATCCAACCTCTTCTAACTTTCTATCATTTCTTGTATATTTCTTTTTCTTGATCTAGCTATTAATTTACATTACTGTTTTAAAAAGAATAAAAAAGTATCATCATAATGAAATAATCAAACGAAAAAAGTGTTTTGGGCCTAAATAGGGCACTTTTTCACTGTTTGAGGACTCAAAGTGGGGTGCAAAAAGCCTCAAAACACGTCTATATGAAGGAAAATGTTAATAATGTTTCAATAATGGATTTAGAACATGTAAGATATTTAACAGCTGAAGAAAGTAGTGCTGAATGTGCAGTAGTGTGTCGTAAAGGTAGAAAATGTAAACAAATAGTATTTTTGACTTCCATACAAAATACTAATTCACAATAATTATACCGATTGCCAGCAAAGCAAATGATGCAAAGATATTTCATTTATATAGCAAATAAGTATTTTTTGTGGAAACTGTAACAAGACACCAAATATTTAAAGTTTTTGAGAAAAAAATGAAAGTAATTTCTGAGGCATTACGTGCCTTTAAAAAGTCTTGTTAAGTTCAGTTCATCCAAATTAAGTTGGAACAGTGATGTTCAATCTTTAAGCAAATGTTTAAACTACCTTTTATATAAATCAGAGTTTGTGTTCGAAGATTATTTTAGCATACTTCCTTGGCAACCGTCTTCAGCTTTTGTTAAAATTTAGATGTATGAATCATAAAATGCCAATTGAGAAATGTGGATTCCTAAATATAGAGAGAAATTTACGTATATGAACTGTATGTGAGTCAAGCCAACTGGGTGACGAAGTTCACTATTTCTTTTATTGTTCACATATTGGTAATAGTAGACGTAAATTTATTAAACCGAATTATTAAAGGTATCCTGATGCATTGAAATTTGAAGATCTTTTGAATAGTAAAAAAAATCACATTAAAAAAACCTTGCTTTATTTTGTAAAGAAATAATTACAACATGCAAATAATAAGTATAATGTTGTATCATTAGTCTTCTAGAAATTTTGTTAATGAAGCATAAGTTTCGGTTAGTATTAAGAATCTAGTCATATCTAGAATCTTATTTTGTGGGTACAATACAATTGTCGCTAATTCTCCTGTTTTTATGTATATTTTTTTATGTATATTTTTCTGTGTTCCAGCTGTTGCATGTTCACAATTTTATATTTTATGTAAGATGTTCTATATGAACCATGACAGTATTGAATAAATCTTTAAAAATCTTATATAAATCTTAAATCTTAATGAATAGTAAAAACAAATCACATTTGAAACACTTGCTTTGTTTTGTAAAGAAATAAAATTTTACAACATGCAAATAATAAGTATAATATTGTATCATTAGTGTCCTGGAATATTTTGTTAATGCAGCATAAATTTCGGTTATCATTAAGAATCAGTCGTATCTGTATTTTATTTTACGGGTGCAGTATAATTGTCACTCATTCTCCTGTTTTATGTATATTTTTTATATATTTTTGTGTGTTCCGGTTGTTACATGTTCACAAAACCGCCTCCGTGGTCGAGGGTTAGAGTCGATGACTTCTAATCCATTTACCTCTCTGGCGTTGGTTCGATCCCCGGGAGATTCTTTATTAGTTTAGCGCGGAGAAAGGTAGTCTAGTACTGGTGTAACTCTCCAGGAACGATGGTTAGGAAACTGCCCGCATATATGACTGAAATACTGTTGGGAAAGGGCGTAAAATGAAACAAACAAACAAAACAAACATGTTCACAATTTGTATTTTATGTCACATGTACTTATTGAATAAATCTTGAACTCTTGAAATCTTCTTTTGTTTTCTACACTATTTCCACTACTTCTCATCATGTGAAAATAAAAACAATAAAATACTTTACAAGTACAAAAAATGCAAATAAATCTTTCGTATTAAATTTAACTGAAGATTTATTTCTACTTCACCGTTAAATATACATGTATAGTACTGGTCAGGAGCCCATCAACTGGACAATTGTTGAACCTTTTTGCATACAGATTTCATAATATTGGAGATAGAGATTTGAAAATTTAACATCTATAGTACAGCCTAGGTTCTTCTCCTAACTAATGAATTGTTTATCGACACTTATAGACGAGGGTTTCAAAATTACCTAAATTGTCTACACTATAGTACCATGTGTAAAGATGGAAGACACATGCATTAAATTTATTGATGACAAAAAGTGACCGATTGATGGACAACCACTGGACAAAGACAAAAACTAAATCAGGCATTTTTGGGGTCATCCTGGTTTTAATGGTTGTCCGGTTTTGGTGTTCAACCAGTATGTAGATTATTGTGCGCTCACAAACTGGAATATTGTTCTAGAGTGACTGACATACCTTGCAAAAAGCCCTCGATCTTAGATTAAATTGAAAATTTTCAATAGTTAGCAGCTCATTATGACATGTCATACCTAAATTACAAACGCGTTGTGACTGAAATGCTCAATTTCTTGGATTCGAAATCGCTACAACAATGTAGGTTACCAAATTTCATTATCATATTCTTCAAAGTCAATGACCAAGTAGTTGCGGACATAAGACTGTCTTATTTCCACCATAAACCAAAATTATAGTATTCCTGTTTTAGAACCAACTTCTATTCTAACGCATTCTCCAAGTGGGACCATATGAGTTGCCCATATGGGGCCACATGGGTCTCCATTTAGAACCAATATCGATCCCATATATATTGTTTGCTGGGTAGCGCCATGCAGTCATATTTGGGGTCTGTAGTTGGATTGTACCATGCAAATTTAGATGTAAATGGTTCGTAGCAACAAAATGTATTCGTTATTAATTTTGTCTTTGAGAGTGTTTGTTTTTTGACATGTTTGAAATGATTTACAGGATACTTTTCATCCAGATATATATTTTGTACATACAGATGTCAGTTCTCATGAAAGAACTTTGAAAGATGGCGACTTATTCAGTATATTGTTGTTGTTTTTATGTTTAAAAAAAACAATTATAAGAGTAAAAATATTTTATGAAAAATTTAAATGTAAATAAACCTAAGCATAAACTTTAGAAAAATTTTAACATTTTAAGTTTTTAACGTGTTCTTAAATTAGTCAATCCATATTTCCGTACTTTTAAAAAATAACTTTTCGTTTCAAATGTCTTTTCGTTCTTTAATGATAATTTCTAATCTTCAATTTGGAGGTAAATGTCAAAATCGATTGCATCAATGGCCAGGTTGGAATTTATTGCAACTTTCTTCAAATTTTCTGTATTAAGATGATATCTGGCCACAATCATGAGAAAGATGAGGAAGTTATTTCTATTGTAAGTATTGTGTGTGTCAGATTTATTCGTATTTTAAAGGGAGATGTAGCACAAAATTTGTTTGTGTGGGATGGGTCAACGTGAACTTTTATGTTTTGGTGACCGAGTTTTTGATGGCAGATTAAAATTAAGAACTTCCAAAAGAAAATCATTTCGTTTCGGTACATTGTTAAACAAGAAATGAACTTGGAGGTTCAATCTTCTATAATTTATTTTGTTTGTCTATTGTTAAACATATATTTTCTTTTCATTTATAATCTTTGCAAGATTTCTTTGATATTTGTCTGTTTGATTGCAAACAGGACATTTCGGCCCCAAACCAAATCGGCCCCAGTCGAAAAATCGGCCCCTGGACGTTTCGGCCCTTTTCAGCGAGACGTTTCGGCCCCACTATAGTGTATTGCTTGATTGATCAACAACAATTTATTTAATTACAATTAAACAATTATGACACTTTAATTCTTTGAATAATTATTTATTATCTTTTGATCTCTTGAACCATTTAGATATACGTTAATGTTTTTAAAGGTGTAACAAACAATAAAGGCCGGTTACTTACCTATAAAACAAACCACTAAAACTTCTGGATTAAGAAAGTAACTTACAATTTTTCCTTAGAATACATTATCTTTTGATCTTAATTAAACTATACGTAATTTTTTCAAAGTGTAACTAATTAACTGTTTATACTTTATGCTAATTGGCGGTATTGTTTTGTGTCTTGCTTCTTAATCATTCAAATAAAATATTATCTATATATGGTTAATAATTGTTTGTTTGTGTATTATATTTTTTCAAATAAAGTTTATGTTCTGTTCTGTTTGTATTGATTACTTTCCCCCTACTGCTATAATAATCTAGTTTTTATACAAAATGATTAAATATATATATATATAAATTGATTATTTTTTTTATTGAAATGCTATTAATATATCGGTTTAAAATACAGTACTTATTCTGGGGCCAATTTGGTAAAGGGCCGAAACGTCCGGGGCCGAAAGGTCTTGGGTAGTTTGGGGCCGATACGTCTTGGGGCCGAAACGTCTCGAAATCGTTTGATTGAACTGAAAGTTACATAGCTGTTACGTATAGAAAGCCTATGTTCGTTTAGTTAACATCTTGAAAAGATGCAGAGCAAGTCTTCATTGGCAGATATTTAAATTACAACAGTTTCCAATAAGGTAAATTGAGAGTGTTTAGACCGTTGCTTGGGGAGAGGATAAAATTACTGATAGCATAAATTAATTCTGACAATACACCAATAAACACTTTCCCCATCTAGCAGACGACAGGCTATTCTTATCAGTAGGTTTTCGAGTAAAGATAACCGGTTGCATATCTCGCTGTATAAATCGTATGTAAAATGGTCTGACATATGGTAGGTTTAACAGTTAATTTAAATGCTTTGGTGACAAAAAATATGTAAAATTATATACTGTGCCAAAGCTAAGATCCCAAGCTTTCCATTGATGTAATAATTTTTAAAATCAGACATTTAATCACCACAAACTAGCGGTTTAAAAATGGCTTAATTTGTATTGTTTTAGCGTAAGAGATATCGATTTTACTCGAAGATAAGGGAAACAACTCGTATTTTTTCACTCGATATACCTCGGTTATTTACGTAGTTCATATGAAAAGTGTTTATGGGTGTATTCCTGTTAACGATGTAATCTATGCAGTCAGTCAGAATAACATTCAGCTTAAACATAATAAATGAAAAAATACTAATCAGGGATCACGTTTCTGGGCGACAAAGTCGCCTTGTCTCTCTCCATTTCGCCCGGATCGCTCAGAAAAGCGAAAACAAAGTCGCCCTAATTTTCAATAAACGCTTGCAATAAATTTTGAAGTTTCAAGCAGCTCGGTAATTGTTTACGCTCCTCCTATTTCAAAGCGATTTGTTAAACGCATTTTCATTGGTCGGTAAAATTGGAAAGCCAATGAAACGCAGCGAGACAATTTAGCGAGTGTTGGAATTGAATGGTTGACATCTTCGGGTATTGTCAAATGCCGACTGATTATCAATAAACAACAAATAAACAGATTAGCGGCGATTCATGTCAATTAGGATAAATTGGGGGCATACTTATTGCATTAATTAGTGGGTAAGTTTAGTGATCTTATTCACACATTATCACCAAAAGCGTGTCGCCAAAAGTGTTTGTCATAAATGTACATGTTTCGATGTTTACAATTGTCTCAGCAATTTGGAAAGTTGGAAACTTTTTTTTGAACGTTTATAAGTAAACAAACATATATTTCAAAACACTGATGTCATTTGCTGGTTAATGGGGAAAAGACTGGTGCAAATAGTATCACCGATAGATCTAATGCATTGTGCAGAAAAAGTTCTTCGAAGAAAAAAAATTATTATCTGTAAATCTACACACGTTACGTTTTCTTTAAAAAAAAAACATCCACATAAACTTATTAAGTTTATATGAACTTTGACTCCGCACTCCCTATGAATATTTCTGGGGAAAATGATGAAATACATGATGTATAGAGCCTGGGGGCCTAGTACCGGCCTACTAGTGATTTACTAAAATATTTTATTTTTTTTATTTCAGCACAACATCACATGGCTGCAGCATTTAAATCAAAACAAGCTACACAAAACCTATGATAAAGATGATATAGAAGAAAAAAAAACTGCCACATTTGTAATTTTGCTGTTTATTGTCATGAGTTACTTAATAAACTGTTATGTACACCACATAATGTTAATCAATCTTAAAAATTAGTATGAAATGGAACATCAACACTTCAAAAAAATGCAGTTCGTATGCACTTCTCCTTGTCCCTAAAAACTTCTCCCTATTTTCACTGGAGGGAGAAGTCACTTCTCCCTAAATTTTAGGTCTAGCGTGATCCCTGACTAATTGCTAAATAATACTTACTAATATGAAATTGGACAAAGCCTATGAACAGGGAAGTTGGTTAAAATAATCGTTCATTATTTATTTGATATTTTCCATTTCAAGGGTTTCATTCGATATTTCATGTTCCGCTTCCGTTTTCACTCATAATACCTTGAAGATTATTATTAAGCAGAAAAGTTTTGTTTGCTGCAGAATGAGATAATTTACCAGAACAGTCAGTAGATTATTATTAGTGAAAGATATTTGAAACCAAAATTGATACTCAAGATAAGTGCTCAACTTTAGAAATTTGTTAAAGAACTTAATACAATGTACATGTAGATATTGACCAACATTATTATGGACAGGCTTAACAAATAAATACCGGTAATTTTTATCTTTAAAAAGTAACATCAACCACAGTAAATTTTGCCATAAATTATATTTGAAACTTCTGTTTTATGTTGCCTAATGCTAATGAAAGACAATCTTAAAAGTAATTCAATATTATTGAAATAATTAATAACAACTAGAATGGTGAATGTTTCAGCAGAAACTGCCCAAAATTTAAAAAAAAGGTCCCTCCCAGATGTAAGAAATGGGAAGGAAAGACTTCTTTTAAATTAAATTTGATGTCAATATCGGATGACAGTAATTATTTCTAATCACTTGTCTATATTACTGTTTCATACAGGTCTGTTTGATTGATTTCAGTAAAGTACATGTTCATACTGTTGCGATGTGTCTTGCATGAATTCTTTTCTAATCATTTATGATTTTTTGTCATTACTACTACATTGGTATGACTTATGTCCATTATGTAACAACAGCATTATATTAGACATGGACAAAATTTTAATGTATATCATGTTTTATGTGAATATTCATAATTTCTAGACATATAATTAATTAGTGAAAATTATTGATTTTTTTTCAAATGTGTTTTGATTGAAAGCCTAAAATAGAATAAAAAGTCTGAGCAAGGGGCTGGTCTGACTTCTGGTCAAATATTTTGGACATACATGTATCTGGATTCTGAGATATTTTGTTCTGGGTGCCGGATCAGAATCTCGTAAAAGGTGTAGCACAATATCTCAGTTGGTTGCAGCAGTATCATGAAGTTGGACTAGGCCAACGTTGTAATAAAAACATTAATCTAGTCATTATCTAGTTATTAAAAGCAGTGTGACGAATCTGACTCATTGAATTATCACACATTTTTTAACTTTGTCAAGTATTATCTATAGATATGAATTTCACAATGATGGAAAAGTTTATTGACATCATAAGATGATTGGGTAGTTTTATATGGTGCATACATGTACATGTACAAAATGATGTTTGGTATGTTCATTGTTGATACCCATAAGTCCCAAAATGTTTTCTAATATTGATTTATTTGGTTATTTATTTGTTGTTGTTTGTATTAATGTATTATGTATTATGCCACTTGTGGCTGAGGGGTTGCCTTTATTGGTTGAAGCATAAGAGTTGCAGCGTGACCGTTAGAGGCAATTAAATGGGCCCAAATAACTGTAGTCTATGCATCTCATAGCTTCAGCACATAAAGTCATTTCACCAACAATATAAATGATAAATTAAATGAAGTGATTCCATTCCATTAATGATTATTGTCCGTTGAATTTGTACAAAAATATAGTGGGAAAAATTTTCATCTGCCAATAAATTTTCCTTTTTTCACATGTTAATTTTCAGTTGTGGAATTTTAGGGAATATTCAATATTCCCTAAAATTCCACAACTTAAAATTAACATGTGGAAAAAGGAAAATTAAACCCCATGATAGAGTATTAAAGGTAATGGTAGTTATTTAAAAGTATTTAGTCACAGAGACATTCTCCTGTTAATATTTTTCATTGAAATATCCATTTAAAAATAAAAAACCCAACTTAATATAGCCTTTTTTATTTATTTCAGATTACTATACCAGTATGTTTCAGTACTGGTACTAGATACAACTGTTGTACAAGCTGCTAATGGCCAGGTAGGTCTTGCATATATTTTTTTTAGCTCACCTGAGCTGATTCAGAAAGAGCATTTAGAATTGTTGAATGTCCGTCAGTCTTGTCTGTCGTCTGTCCACATTTAGTTTACTTAGTTTGTTAACATTCTACTGGTAACATTTTTTGCCTCATTTGTCATGAAACTTTGTCAAGATGTTTTTTCAGTAATTACATTGTACTCAGACTAGTTCAAATATGGGTCATTTTGGATGAAAAACTAGGTCACATGACCTGAAAATAGAAATGTCGTGTTAACACTCTAGAGGCTACTGTTTCAGTTCAGATATCCTGGAAATTTGCATAAAGTTGTTTAAACTCCTTCTTTTACAAATTCAAAGACTGTTTTAACACATTGTGAAATCTTTTATCAAGGGGTTTCTTGGGACATAATATTAAATGATAAACTCTTCAAGTCTAGGTTCTGTAGGTCTTTAACCCTTGATTTTCAAGCATTTTTAGCTCGACTTTTCTATGAAAAGGGGAGCTATCCTACTCGCCCCGGCGTCGGCGTCGGCGTTGGCGTCACACCTTGGTTAAGTTTTTCGTACCACCCCACTTTATTTCAGAAGTATTACAAGTATGGCTTTGAAACTTACCATACTTGTTCACCATCATAACCTCCATCTACAGACAAGAGTACATAACTCTGTCAAGGTTTTTGACAGAATTATGGCCCTTTTTTGACTTAGAAAGTGTATTGAGCTTGGTTAAGTTTTTTGTACCACCTCACTTTATTTCAAAACCATTGGAGGTATTGCTTTGAAACTGACCATACTTGTTTACCATCACGACCTTCATCAACAGACAAGAGGACATAACTCTGTCAAGGTTTTTGACAGAATTATGCCCCTTTTTGACTTAGAAAATACATTGAATATGGGTAAAATCCACTTATTGCCTTAACCCTTTGAGATATTGCTTTGAAACTTTTAATGCTATTTCACATCATTACCCCCATCTGTACGCAAGAGAAGGTAACTCTGTCAAGGATTTGTTTTAAAATTAAGGCCTTTTATCGACTTAGAATCTTGGTTAAGTTTTTAGTACCAGTCCACTTTTTGACTGAACTGTTTGAGATATTAATTTGAAAGTTGGAATACTTGTTTACAATCATGATTCCCAAACATGTCCAGGAGAAGGTAATTCTGTCAAAGATTTTATTTGAATTATGGCCCTTAACTGTCAATGTTTTGTATTATAGGCAAGCACTAAAAAACTTAAAAAAATCTAAAAAAATTCATTCCTATCCACTTGTTCACTTTACCATAAATTATGTCATAATAAAATAATTCTTCACTAAATATCTTAATGCTCATGGCCATTGTTCACTTTAAAAATACAGAGATTCTTGTATTGCCTTTTACTGCAAAAACTTTTTTTATTGGCAAGCAATAAAAAAGTCGAGCGCGCTGTCTTACGGACAGCTCTTGTATACACTTGCAATACACAGTATATGTATTGCAACATGTCTGTAAATATTGCAATATATTGCAATATGATTTTTCGTTGCAATACCCACTCCTATAAATTTCATTAGGAGATTTTTATATAAAAATATATACATGACATTTTATCAGGAAAGAGAAGGTGATGATTTGCCACCCTCACTGTTATTATGTATTTATATCTGTCAAGTTGTCAACATTGTATCATGATACACCTTCTTTAGAATTCTAGAAGAAGTCTGAACATGGTTTAATTGATCATTTTATGTTTTCTTAAGTCAGAATTATTTATTTACCTGGGTAATGTTTTATAATACATTACTGCAAAATCATTATTATTCATGGGGCACTAATTTTCATGTTTTCATGGGTACCATGTAGATCAATCTACAAATTTTAGATCCAACAAAATATACCAAAAATTTTCATCTGCTGTAAGATTTTTTTGCATCATATTACTTACATTTTGTATTTAGAAAAACTAAACAGTCCACGAATTTAAGTACCCATGAAAATGTTCTTTTTGACAAAAACCACGAAATTTTATGTCGTGAATTCACAGTATACACATACTATTTTCTAAGTTTAAACCTCAAAATCAAGCACTGGATTGTTTGAAATTAATATATAAATTAGATGTATTTTCTCTCTTTTATTCCATTATTTTATAGGTCTGCATGCATAATCTGTAGTGTGTAGTATTAAAATTAAAATGATACAAAGTATTATTTAATGTAATTAATATGTCATAAAGTCAAATTTGATACACATACTTTTGAATTTTAATGAATAAACATATCTTGTCAACCATGCATGAACAGTTTTGAGAAAAAGTGAAATAATTTAATAATTTATGTTGTGTAGCACAAAAATTTCTAGACACTATTCTTTCATACAGCAGTGTTATTATACTCGTAATAAAAAAAATCTGTTATAATTATATTTATCTCATGACATCGCTCATTTTCCTTGTAATGTAACTTTATTTTACACTCATAATTATATAACATCTTTGTTACATAAATTTCACATGTAAGAAAAGCTGCTCATACATGAAAAGAGCGAGTAAAACTTCTAACAGAAAAATAGGTTTATTCCATTGCACATAAAACATGTATGTCATTTGGGATAAGATTATCAAAGACTATTAGCAAGGCCTTGTGATTCAACCGCATTGATCAGAATAGTAATAATCTAATGGTCGCGAGCTGTGTGGGTTCATACCCTGTCATGGGCAAATCATTGTTTCCTTGAGTTAGAAACTTTACACTCATTTCTCAGTAAGTGGTTGGTTCCAGGAACAGATTCAAAAGTGTGTCAAACTATATACATGTAGTAAATTCTGTATAAACTAAAGTACTGTATTGTTTGGTTTTATTAACCTGTCAATTCCATACTAATTACACGGTCAATGCACACAATATATTAATCTTCGAAAGATTTTCGGTAATTTCCGTGAGGTATACTCAGTGAGATTTGATTAAATATAATATGTGCCTATGGAGCAATTATACTGAGCGGTATAGCGGAATAGGGTAAGCTACAGGTTAATGATTTCTAAGTGTCCTAATTGTTGTGAGATCGAGACCGCGTACCTCCAATGTTTTTTTTGTTGTTGTTTTTAGCTCACCTGTCACAAAGTGACAGGGTGAGCATTTGTGATCGCTTTTCGTCCGGCGTCCGTCCGTCCGTCCGTCCGTCGTCCGTCCGTCGTCCGTCCGTCCGTAAACTTTTGCTTTAAATGACATCTCCTCATAAACCACTGAGCCAATTTCATCCAAACTTCACAGGAATGTTCCTTTGGTGGTTACCTTTAAAAATTGTTCAAAGAATTTAATTCCATGCAGAACTCTGGTTGCCATGGCAACCAAAAGAAATATCTTTAAATATCTTCTTTTAAAGAACTGTAAGAGCTAGAGCTTAGATATTTGGCATGAAACATCTTCTAAAGAGTGTCTACCAAGTTTGTTCAAATAAAAGCCCTGGGGTCAAAATTGGCCCCGCCCAGGGGGGGGGTCATTGATTTTCCCTATATGCATATAGTGAAAACTTAAAAAATCTTCTTTTAAAGAACTGTAAGAGCTAGAGCTTAGATATTTGGCATGAAACATCTTCTAGTGAATGTCTACCAAGTTTGTTCAAATAAAAGCCCTGGGGTCAAAATTGGCCCCGCCCCAGGGGGTCATTGATTTTCCCTATATGCATATAGTATAAACTTAAAAAATCTTCTTTTAAAGAACCCAAAGAGCTAGAGCTAAGATATTTAGCATGAAACATCTTCTAATGAGTGTCTACCAAGTTTGTTCAAATAAAAGCCCTGAGGTCAAAATTGGCCCTGCCCCAGGGGGTCATAGATTTTCCTAATATGCATATAGTAAGCATATAGTAAAAACTTAAAAAATCTTCTTTTAAAGAACCCAAAGAGCTAGAGCTAAGATATTTGGCATGAAACATCTTCTAGTGAGTGTCTACCAAGTTTGTTCAAATAAAAGCCCTTGGGTCAAAATTGGCCCCGCCCTGGGGGTCATTGATTTTCCCTATATGCATATAGTAAAAACTTAAAAAATCTTCTTTTAAAGAACCGTAAGAGCTAGAGCTTAGATATTTGGCATGAAACATCTTCTTGTGAATGTCTACCAAGTTTGTTCAAATAAAAGCCCTGGGGTCAAAATTGGCCCGGCCCCAGGGGGTTATTGATTTTCCCTATATGCATATAGTAAAAACTTAAAAAATCTTCTTTTAAAGAACCCAAAGAGCTAGAGCTAAGATATTTAGCATGAAACATGTTCTAATGGGTGTCTACCAAATATGTTCAAATAAAAGCCCTGGGGTCAAAACTGGCCCCGCCCCTGGGGTCATTGATTTTCCTTCTATGTGTATAGCAAAAACTTAAAAATCTTCTTTGAAAAAACCCAAATAGCTTTAGTTTAGATATTAAGCATGAAACATCTATAAGTAAATATCTACAAATAAAAGCCCGGGGGTCAAAACTGGCCCTGCCCCAGGGGTGTCATTGTTTTTAACTATATGTGTATAGTAAAAACTTAAAAAATCTTCTTTTAAAAAACCCAATGAGCTAGAACTTAGAAGTTTAGCATGAAACATTTTCTTATGGGTGTCTACCAAGTCTGTTCAAATAAACAAATAAAAGCCCTTGGGTAAAAATTGGCCTGGGGGGGGGTCTATATACAGGTGAGCGACCTCAGGGCCATCATGGCCCTCTTGTTTCTTCTTTTTCTTCTTCTTCTTCTTCTTATAACTATTTTCAACATTATCGGAACTATATTTGCTTGTTATGTTGTTCGTTTTTTATTTAATATGTTTAGCGATTAAATTCCTTTTAATTAACATGCTTTCGGAATTAAGATTTATAATGAATTCGGATTAAAATTAGAAAATGTCATTTCAATGGCGTAAAACACAATACAAATTGAGACAATGTTTCTTAGTTGATTCATATATGTGTAGACAATATTGGAAGCACTCGACCATTTTCATGAAAATATACTGCAAAAATAAAGAAAAAGAGTAGGCCTTAAAACAACGGCAAAAGTAGGGTTCAAACTACATACTTATATTAGACATATATTAGACGATCACTCTACCGTCTCTGCTATCGCGGATTTGACATGGCCTATGCATTAAGCTGGTGTGACTTTTCAAATCATTAGTTATTTACTCCATATTAATTCTCGTAAACTACAAGGACAGAACCGAAGTGAAAGCAAATATTTAAATGAGTGCTATTATGTATTCAAAATTGACAGGTCAATAAAATCAGACTATACGTAAGTGGTTTTCTACTAGCTGTCTCGAAGAACATCTCTGAATTTATTCATAATTGTCGAATTTTTTTCATAGCATTCTGTGCCAAGATATGTAGATGGAATGGTGAATGATCATTCTAAGAAAGTGTAATGGTGTAAAACACTTCCTGACTACCATTATTACGTTATTCTTCTACTGGGACAGGTGTTTTTGTTTATAATTATAAATGGTAGATGTAAGTTTATTCTTGAATGGATTATTCTTGTATATGCTGTGTTCTTTACTTCGAGTTCTTCACTGGGAAGATGTCGTGGTAAGTGTGTCTTCATATAAGTTCAGTCTTTTCCAAAAGAGACGAATGATGGCTTCAATAATATCTAAAAGTGTTGTCTGCAATTTGTCTTTCTATTCATTGACACATGAAATTGTTTATTCTTGTGTTATCTAATTATTCTCGTTTGTAAATTTATGTACATTTTTTTTTAAATTAATTGATAATCAAGTATGACTGGGTTAAATTTCATGTGTGAAACATATCTCAGTGGGGAAATATTTATAAAACAGAGATTTAATTCTGCTTTAGAAGACCTTGTTTATTGTTTGCCTTTATAGGCAAGTCAGAATAATTATAAAAAGGTTATTTCTTTTGAATAGTTTTATTTATCTTTTATTTGAATTAATGAAAATCTAAAAAGTTAACTCTTTTAATTTGTTATGATAAATATTATTATAATGACAATTTTTATTGTGGTTAGAAATGCAATTTAACTTTCCATTATTATTTTTTTTTTCATAATGTTTTTTCTTTCTAAACAGTGTTAATGGAATTTGCTTTGTTATGCTTTTAATCTTAATTGTTTAGAATTTGGATTTGAACCACGCAAAAGCCTTTTAGAGAGCTATTATTAATTTTAAAATCATTTGCATGATTTTAAGATTTCAGTAAAAGCTGATATATGTAGGCGTGACTCCAAACAATGTTGTATTCTGTCTTAGACTGGCACTTAAGGAAACATTTTAATATATTTTCAACATTTATTAAAACATGGCTGACCATTTTCTTACCGTATTTTATCAGTTGAATGAATAGACTATTTAAGACAAGACTATAAAAGACAGCCTTGTTTGTGAAGGAGACCCTGGTTAAGTTTAATTGGATTTCTTTCCCTTAGAGTTTGATAAATTACCCTTAAAGATAGACAATCCTTAAAAGTTTTATCCCCCTGTCTGTGTGTTTATAAACTGTCATTTACGTCAAATCGTTTTAAGTACACAGCTACGACTATTTAACCTGACCGAGTTACCGATTTACGTACCTTTAACATAAAGACTGCTTTCACTGTGTCAATATTATCTTGATAGTTTTCATTCATAAATCTACCTGTTTTTATCGCAAATTACAATGCTTATACGTTAAAAAAAGGAACTTTGAAGTGGCCACGGTGTTGATATTGATATAATGGTAGTATTATGTAAGAGAGAAAAGTCGACCTTAACAAAATAAAAATATTAGTAAGTGATAATACTATTATAAAAAAGAAAGAATTTAGGTCCTAGTTCACACGAACCTAGGTAGATAAAAACCAAAAAACAACCTTAAAGTAATTCTGTTTGTTGAGATTTTTTTTCAAAAATATTTTGGATTTTATTGAATGTTTGCCATTAAAATTCTGGTGTTTAAAAGTATAGAAACCTAAAAATATGCTGGATTTAAATATGTTTAAACTTATGATTTTATTTAAAAAATAATCACGTCAAAAATAGTTTAAAATTATGATTTTATTAAAAAAAAATAATATCGATAATTACGTCAAAAACCCCCAAAAATTTGCATCTACATCAGAAATTACCTTGATTTTTTTGTTTTTTATTTTATTAATTTTATTCATTTATTTATTTTTTAATTATAAGATTTAATATTTTGAAATTAGAGAAATATTTATAACAGTAATAAATGGGCTGTCAAATGGAAAGAAAATTTAAACTTTACTTTTAAATTTTATTCTTGTTTTGCTCTATATAATTATGTTGTATAATCATAGACGTAATGTGATTTCTATAACTATTTATGTTCACTGAAGTTTAAAAAATGAATTTCAGTAATTTCATTAGTTTTAGGTGTGTGCAACGTGTAACTATAATTTAGATAAATACGAGAAAATTTAAACATTGTTCAGCTTATCATATAGTTACACGTCCTTTTTACAATCCAACACGTCAGCGTTAAATATTTAGTGTATTAATGATTTTAATAATGTGTGTGAGATTAAAAAAATACATGTATATGTGATTTATAAGTACATTAATGTTCAAAAATAATTGAGGATTCAGTAGAATTGGGATGAGAAAAATGTGAATTTTTTTTTTTTGTTAAAAAATTTTCATTGTGTAGAATTTTGTAGCTACAGTTAAAAAAGGTAAAATTGGATCTTGGAGCTTTTCGTACTTGAGAAAAAGTATAAAAGAGGCCTCTTATTATCAGTTAGAAATGGAATTTGGATTTTTTTTTTTGGATTTTTTTTTTTTTTTTTTTTTATTCTGTTTTTTTTCCTACAAGTTTCATAGTTAAATTTGATAATGAAAAGCAATTAAGATGAATTCACTTGTTAAGTTTTAAAGTATATGT
Organism: Ruditapes philippinarum; assembly: GCF_026571515.1. NCBI lineage: Eukaryota > Metazoa > Mollusca > Bivalvia > Venerida > Veneridae > Ruditapes > Ruditapes philippinarum. The sequence goes on along the minus strand of NW_026859094.1, from coordinate 66,071 downwards.
AATTCAGTGAATTGTCAGAAAAGGAAGTATAACACATTCATGTACATACATCCTGTTCTTAACTAAAGACGTTTTTAAGTGTTAACAAAAAGAATGAAGTAAATAAACTTAACAAGATGAAAATATAGACGATATGATAATGAAATGGAATTTGTATGTTGATGAAGTTGCGATAAACATGTACATGAAGTTAGAATATGACAAATAATTTTCACCTGGCAGAGTTAAATATACATGTACACTCATGTAAATGTACATGTATATACATGTATATATAAAAAAGGATACAATCTATTATAATGCAATCAATACAATGTATACAGATGTTTAATAACATGTTAAAGGGAGTGATAAATACATCATTGTATAAAACGTGAATTATTGTAACAAAAATATCTTATATTCATTAACGGAGGATGTAACTTAATTGTTATGTTAGCTTAGAAATAAGGAGTGTTATCATCATATTCTGGGTTTTAAAATGTGAATTCGGAATAATTACTAATTATAAGTTTCGCCTCAAAATTTGTGAAATGATATTGCCGACTGTTTCGAATTTGAAGCTAATTATTCCATTGTTATAATTACTTGGGAGTGATATGAAAAGAGAGAAAAAGTTGAAACTGTGTAGGCGAAGGGTTTAGATATTTTAAGAATTGGCACAGGTGTGAAATCTGGCCTCACTCTATTCAGGCTGATCTGACTGACTGTACTGCTGGCACAAGTGCATACTGGACTGATTGACTTGTGGCATAGGTATTCAGGCCAGCTAGACAGACTGTACAGGCTGGCCTGACTGTACTTGTGAAATTTTAGCCATTCATCATTTAAACATGTAGGAAAATTTCAAAATATGTACTGATTGAATAGTGTAGTCAGTGATCAAATGGCACAGATGTACAGGCTTATCTAATGGTCAGTACTGGCGACATGGGTCATTCTCTGATTTGCCTCCATTTTAAAAATCTATGGCTCTTAAAATTTACTCCCAGTTAAGAAATTTGTAATGACTTGTTGAAACCAGAAATTACTGACCAGTTCTAAGGCATTGAAATTCATCACAAGAACATAAGTGTTTGATGATAAAATTGCTAATAATATGATTAAAATATTTTTAAAAAATGGCAAAAAAATCTCATCGATAAAAAAAGTTCTGACTTGAAGCTCTATCAGACTATTGTTAATGCTATATGTATACATGTAATTTGTATAATTATGCTTAATTTTTTATTGTTCCTTAGGCTATTAAACATTGTTAGCTAAAATATGAGTAATTTGTTTATATATTATATTTTTATAATAATATTGTAATTTAAGCTTTGATTAGTGAAGAAAACAATATCTATAACAGTTTTAACCTGGCAGCAAATTCTACCCATGCAACCACTGTGCAGACCAAGATCAACTGTCTGCTCATGGTCTACCTGCTTGCACTGTTCTCTATTCAATCAGTACCTAATACTGAAATTTTCCCTAATAAATGTGAATGGTTTTGCACAGAATTGAAAGATGGATTAGTCCATTTAAGATATTTAGGATGGTAAAGGTCAAAGTAACATATATACATATACAAATAAGGGCATATCAGTGTGGTACAGAATTGTTAGCAAGGAGATTTATATTATTAAGGGGTTAAAGTTGCATACTTTATTCCAAATAAGGACATAACAATGTGCCAAGCAAGGAAGATACATGCATATTACAATTTAGAAAACATTATTTGGATTTATATGGAAAGTTTTAGAGATGTTGAAATTGCAGTTTGAATAGTATACTTGTTATACTTAAATTAATTAAATGCATTAAGGAAAAGTTTGTAAACACCTGTGATTTAAACACTGTGATGGATCCAGTTTCATCACCAAGTTTTACAATAAGCTCCTTGTTTGTGGAGAGTTTAAACTTTATTTTCTTTTGATACTTCAGAATGTTATATGGGTCTCCACAATTTGTTATAAAAGATACAGAATTCAAAGGATTTATGTTAGTTGAGATACTGTGTTTTGTTGTAATGAATATCTGAAGTTTCTAAAAGGAGATTCTAATATATTAAACAATGTAACATTGTATACATGTATAGTTTAAACATTGTCAGGGATGTACATGTGCTTAGTGTTTAAAAATCTAAATATGTAAACTTAATTTTGTAAAATATTTATTTTCAAAATTGAGAATATCTTTTTATGAAACTATCCCATTTTTTTTTTTGTGAAAAAGAGGGAGCATCTTTCAGTTTGTTTTTTTTGTTAAAGAGTTAATAACTTGCCTGTCATATGCAATAGGTTTTAAAAAAAATGCTATTGATAGACATCCAGGTATCTTAACTGGAAGGTAAGAAGTTCTACCCAGGTGCCTGCCTAGGCCTGTAATAATACATGCACGGGCACCTGATGTCGGAGTCTCTCACATTTTAGTTGTCTTTAATAGTTGCTTGCTAAGACAATTCTAGAACATTTGCAAACATCCACCATTGCAAAAAAGGGGAAAACGTCCAGGGGGGTGGGGGTGGGGGGACAACAAATGTCTGTTTACCATTAGACCATTGCAGTTTTGGTGTTCCTTAAAAATCAAAAGAAAGAAAATAGATAGAAAAGTAAAAAGAAGTAATATTTATTATGAGGCTAGGAATGTGCCTACAGAACAGTGGGAGACATTCAATATGATTATGTTACATGTATTCTGTTGAAAAATAATCGACAGTTTTAATGATAAATGAAGATTTTATTCAATTAATCTTTTTATCTGTAGCTTTTAGATACTTTGTGCAATTCACAAACGGTTTTGGATAATAATAGTTTTAAAATTTGTAAAGAAAAAAGTCATGCAAACACTTAAAACTTATTGTAAAAGCTTGTAATTAAAAGAAAATTTGTTTAATTTTAGCTGCACTTAAAGTAATGACACTTGTAAATGTTGGAAATAGGGCAGTGTATCTCATGTAATATTTACTTTATCTTGTATTTAGATTAAATTATTTGAAGCAATACTACTGTATCTTTTTCAATATCAAAATGTATATACAATAGTTTTGTAACAAATTCATTAAACTACTCTTTATCTAAGACGGAACTGCTAAAGAAATGTCAGTTTTTATTTGATTAAAATTATCCAAAAGGATGTATTTGATAAACTTATCAAATTATTGGTCTTCAATTTCAGCTTTAAGGGAACAATTGTTCTTAATTATTCAACACCCTCTTCCCCCGCCCCCTCAAAATCTCCCCCTGTACTTAGACAAAACAACATTCCGGACCAAAATTTCATATTGAATAATTCAGTTATTGACCTTGACCTTTGAAAGACCTTCACCAAAAAAGCCTTTATCAATGACGTGAATGTTATTGCATTTGGTAATAAAGAAAGGTCAATAGCAGATGCGGCCCCACATTGCTTGTTGTGGATCTTGTTTTAGGAATAAACATTGTTTGCAGGGGAGTATTAATCACCTTCAATGATACATTTAGTTTTACCAAGTTACAAGAAATCTCATCAAACACCAATTAAAACATATCCTTCACAGCTGAGGCCAGGAAAATTCCTGTTACAAAATTCACCCTTTGAATGCCAGTAGCAATTTGTGGTAACTGTACGCATTATGTCTTCACTTTATAATTGAATTCTGTTGTCTAAGGTAACAGGGCCAGAAAAATGTGCTGCCAGAAGGTTTGGCAAAATCTGATTTTGACTTACTTGTTCATTTTACCTGAAGCATTTCTTTTCTTGTCTGTATTCGATTTTTAGATGATTAGGTCAAAGGTCAAGGTCACAGTGACACTGTAAAATCCTTGTCTGATGAATAATTTTAGAAGGAATAATGTCAAAGCAAGGATATTTTCTATGGTCCGTTGGTGACCCTTATTGATTTTGAGGCCAAGGTCACAGTGACACTGTCTGTTCAATAACAAGAGTTATATTACCCTGTCATAGGTTTGTGAATATAAGTATTTATGTATATTATACATATATATTATGAAGTGGGGGCATATTTGAATTTCATCACACATTTCCAGTTTTGTTGGGTTTATGCGACTTTGACATATAGCAAAGGTCATGACAAACTATTCAAGCTTCACTGACTTGCAGTAAAATTCGTGCTGTCGTCATAAGATCGTAATGATTTGAGAAACAAATGATTTTTATTTTATGTATATCTAGCTTGCTTTGAATTAATGTCATTTTTAGTCATTGATTTTAATGTTAAATCAAAATTTTCAACAGCTGTGCATAACGACGTATAAAACTATCCTCGTAAATAATGATTTCCTTATAGAAAAAAGCAAAATGCAAACTGATTGCTTGAGCTAAGAAACAAAAGTATGTAAAAAAGGCAACAACAAATTTGCTGAATCGTCATTTTTTTTACTCGTATATTTTTGAAGTGCTTTATTTAGACATTGGATTAATTGTGAAGATGTTTTTGCTGTTGTTAAAATAGGCTCAGAATTTTTCTTGTCTTTAAAGACAAATTTAGACACTGCAATTTTCTTTCTATGAATATGAATCATGATTTTACAATATTGGTAAATTTGTTTAAAAATATGAAAAGTTTTAAATAAATAGAAAGTTAGATTTGCCAGGTAAGAACAGATCTACACTGTTTAAGGGAACTTCTGTTTCACAGTGGATTAATAAAGAACACGTAATTTGAACACTGAGTACATGTATTGAACTTTTTCTTGGCCACACAATTTGGTATTTTGATTGACATATAAATCCTGAAAATTACCTACATCTAATAATGGGTTGATCCATTTTCAAAGCTGGACAAGTCCATTTCACAAATTCAATAGGGTGAATTTTGAAGAAGAAAAAAATTTCTCGTAAATTCATTTTTGACGTAATACTTAAGTTCTATTTTACTAATGTTACTATATCGTCTAGTTCTGGATATTTTATATGAGTGTTTGTGTGATATAGGAATATTTAATCAATACTGCAAGTATTTTACTGAGATATCTGCGAGAAGGAAAATTACGATGACTCGACACTAACTGGATATTTAAAGGAGAGAAAAAAAGAGAGTTCAATTTAAAGTGTGTACACGGTGTCACAAGGCAATACGATGCATAGATATGTGAATGAAATTTACAAAATGACATGAACGTGAGGAAAAATAAATAAAATCATCATATTGACTTAAGAGCTAGGAAATTCCTTGGAGATATTTCTATGTTTGACATTTTCATCGATATAACTGTAAAACTGTAATGTGTGCGTCTTTGGTACGTGGAGACAATATAACGGAGATACCATCGGCTAAATGTCAGCATCGTCATATTAATACTGGTTGCCGATGGAATATGAGACTTGTGTTTGTTGTAATATGGTGTATATTTCTCATTGTGGATTTTCAGGTAATATTTTCTGGACAAAAATTTATTTGACTTTTTTGTTTGTTTTCCTTACGAGATATTATGAAGCGAAGATGATTTTTCTCATATTGTGACCGATACATCTGTTATATGATATAATTGAACAGGATAAATTGAAAAAAAAACCCTGATGTTCAGTCATCGTTGAAGCTTTTGATCCTCAATCGTAAGCTATAGCTGGCAACAGGAATTTCTGCCCATGTGACCACAGGGGAGACCAAAATTAATGTTATAAGTTTTTGATAGTATAAACACAGGCCAGCCTGCACATCTTTGCAGTCTGACCTGGCTCAATACTTTTGGCTGACAAACTTTTTAAATTTTCCAGTTGGCTTTCCAACTTTTAATATTCCTCTTGATTTGACCAAAATATTGATAATTATTAAGCATCATATGTTACAAAAAAATTGAAAATGGACAAGTCAATTTAAGAAATTCAGCAAAAACAACAACACAAAAAAATCTTTAACATCTGTTTTAAGGAGAATCTTTTTGGTCTGTAAGTGTTCCAAAGAAATCAAAGATTTAGTGAGTTTTATCATTCTTATAAAAAGCTAATTTCAGCTAAATACTTTAATATTATGATTATTATTTTAAATGAGCAATAAAAAAACTATGATTTCGTGGTTTTATATCATGATTAATATTGTTTAGGATCAGTGCAAAATTATGTTATTTGCTGAGTGATAAATGAGCACTTAGAATAGTTTTGCAGCTAGACTAAAGTTATATTTGTTAACATGATGTACAAAATGCTGCTGATATATCGCCAATGCATGTTAGCAGGTGATGATAATGTTTTTTGCACTTCTTAGAAATCTTTTAATTTATTCCAATTTATGCTAATTTTGTCATTAACAGAATTAATTTCTACTATTCATTTAGGAAATATTATGTGACACAAAAACTAAACTATTATTAGACAAACAAAAAAACTCCAGACGCATGTAGATTATAGATTCACACAAAAACTCTGATAACATAAACACATACTTAAAATATTGAACAACTGTATTGTTTGGTTTTATTAACCTGTCAATTACATACTGATTACACGGTCGATGCACACAGTATATTAATCTTCGGTAGATTTTCGGTAAGTTCCGTGAGATGTACGCTGTACGATGGAATTTAATTTAATTTGTATCTCTCAACAAAGTGTACTCAGCGTTATAGCGCAATAGGGTAAAGCACGAGTTTATACTCTATGTGCCACACGTGTTTTAAGTTCGAGACCGCGTAGGTCTATGTTTTTATTTTCTTATTAATACTTTCAACAATATTGGAGCTATATATGATTATTTTATGTTGTTCGTTTTGTTTTATTATGTTTTACTTAATTTTGTTATATCTATATTCTTTTTAAATAACATGTTTTAAGAATTCATGTTTAAAATTAAAACGGATTTAAATCAATAAATGTCTTTTCAATGCTGTAAAACACACTACAAACTGTTCCATTAAAATATACGGCAAAAATAAAGAAAGAGTACTAAAACAATGGCAACAGCAAGGATCGAACCACAGACCTCTGAATTATCAGGCATTCTCTTAACCGACTGTACTATTGTGAATTAACGAAAACCTTTACATTAAGCTGGCGTGACTTTCAATACATGACTAATATACTCCACATTAATTCTCGTAAACTACACGGACGAAACCGAAGTGGGATCGGATATTTAAATGAGTTCTATAATGTATGCATAATTGACAGGTCAATAAAATCAGACTATACACATTCTCAAACCATTAACTAACAAATAAACTATATACATGATTATGTTTAGCCACATACTTAAAACTGAAGTTGTAGAGAAAAAATGTTTTGATAGTTACTTAAGCCATTAATTAACACAAACTATAGTCACATACTTAAACCTTGGACTAACAGAATATCAAACCATGGACTTAAACACACACTTAAACCATTAACTAAGACTAACAGAATATCAAACCATGGACTTAAACACACACACTTAAACCATTAACGAAGTGTACTAACACACATACTTAAATGATGGACATACATAAAATAGTGACACAAAAATAAACAAAGCTGAAATAGTAAAAGATTATGTTTTGCCTGTGTTATAGAATAATTATTCCATTTATTTCAGGTGACCAATATTGACATTCCTTCATAGAATTATTATTCTATTTATTTCAGGTGACCAATGTTGACATTCCTTCAGATATACCTGAACATACCAAGATTGAACAGACCCAGTCGTCCCTACAGGTAAAAAAGGCACTAAATGTTAAAGCAGCATGCTTTCACATTCATCCAAATTTTCATGAAAATTTTGAAAATGCATTTCAAAGTAAAATATTGTAAAGTGAACAAAGAAAGTAATTGACACATTGCAATCAGCACTTTACATTCACATAAATTACCAAAAAGAGGACAAAATATGCAAAAATAGCCCCTACTGCATTAGTGACGCAGTAGAAATATGGTGATAAATACTGCAAAAATCAGTCTTTAATTGCACACAAGATATAAATCATCACTTTAACCTTTAATACTTTTACTTTACTTAAAATCTTAGTACATTTTTCTTCAAGAAATATTTTGACTCACCTGAAGGCATGTAGCTTTAAATTCAGTAGGAGATTATAATATTTCTGCAGATTTTGTGGTTATATATCAAACCAAAATAACCAATCCCAATAAGCACTTAGGATTTAAATGCTCCTTTCACTTTTGCATTAATTAGCTGAAATTTTGAAATAGATAATAATGTAGATCACTGCAGGGGTTTTAATTGATGTAAAAGATTAAAAAGAGATAAGATGATCAGGTTTTATGTATGGAAGCAGAATGAAAAAACATGATCCAACCCTTATGGTATTGTGTCCTAAATCGAGGGAGATATTTATACAATATTGTTTAAAGGAAACATGAAAATTTTAAGCCAAAATTATTTTGTAGCTATTTCAAAAGTTTAAACATTTTTATTAAGAAGTGAGACTCCTGCAGCCATTAAAGGCACATTATGCCTCAGAAACAAATGAAATTTTCCTTCTATAGAATGGGCAAAAATGTTTTGTTTTTTTTGTTCACATTACAATGCTTTTACTTTTTATAACATTTACAAAATTTTCATGAAAATAAGCATAAATCTGGAGGTATGCTGCTTTAACTTGGTGTGATGCCCTTTAATCCTTATTCTAACTATAGAAGGGTTTTATATCAATTTACTTTTGTGGAAAACTGAAACATATTGACAGAAAGGTTAACTTGCACAATTAACTTATCCTGCTGTTACATGAGGAAAAAAGTCTGAACTTTGCAGTTACATTACCTTAGATAATTGGATTTTAGGCAGCGTGAATTGGATTTTGGTCATGGTAAAGACATCCAAAATTGCAGAAGGAAATGTTTGTCACCCTTTACCCCATAGATATGTGTTTTAATGCGTATGCGACCAGTGCAGATCCAGATCAGCCTGTATATTCAAAAATTAAAATTATTCATACAGTCGGACCAGGATCTCCACTGGTCGCATTTGCTTTAAAACACAAATCTATGCAATTGGCTGAAAATTGACAATGTTATAAAAGTGCTAAATTCAAGGTTTGAACAAAATCGGTGGCCGAAAGTGTTTCACATAATGCCTAGTAATCAGCACTGTGATCGAAAACAGTATTTTCATTTTTATCTTGAGCAACAGATATGCCAATGAAAACAACCAATTTGGCCAAGGGTCAAGGTAGATATTTTAATCTACAGACTGAGAAAAAAACAACAATTTTAACAGCATTTCAACCAATGATATGGATCACCATCTGTTAATAATGAAAACCCTGAAAGATGGAGATGATATTCTTTCAACAGTTTTTAATTAAGATACACAGGTCTGGAGAAAACTTAATACCTTGCCACAGATACACAATAATTGTGTATAGCATGCCATGAATAACAATAATATAATACAATTTGTAACATAGCTTTTCATGACAGGTGGATGAAAAAATCATATCACAAATTCTTGCAGAGAATCTGCTATTCTCATGTAAGTTAACAGAGAAGAAAACATGCATTAATGGATAAAATTGCAGGAGCACACGCCATTGTTTTAATATGTGTGACTCAGGGTGCCATGTAATAATAGCTGACTGCATGTCACTGCAATAACAGACCTGGTTATTTCAACATCAAAAAATAACTGTCTGACAACATCACAGTCTCCTTAAAAACATCATGAAACTAGTTTATTATGTCTCCCCCACCTCGGGGGGAGACATATTGTTTTTGCCCTGTCCGTCCGTCAGTCCGTCCGTCCGTCAGTCCGTCCGTCCATTCTTCGTTTCCGGACGATAACTAGAGTTCCTTTTGACCTACAGCTCTCAAACTTCATAGGATGAATGGTCTTATTGAGCAGATGATCCCTATTGTTTTTGGGGTCAGTAGTTCAAAGGTCAAGGTCACAGTGACCGTTGGTCAATTTCTCGTTTCCGGATGATAACTAGAGTTCCTTTTGACCTACAGCCCTCAAACTTCATAGGATGATTGGTCTTATAGAGCTGATGATCCCTATTGTTTTTGGGGTCAGTAGGTCAAAGGTCAAGGTCACACTGACCGTTGGTCAATTTCTCGTTTCCGGATGATAACTAGAGTTCCTTTTAGACCTACAGACCTCAAACTTCATAGGATGATTGGTCTTATTGAGCAGATGATCCCTATTGTTTTTGGGGTCAGTAGTAGTTCAAAGGTCAAGGTCACACAGTGACCGTTGGTCAATTTCTCGTTTCCGGATGATAACTAGAGTTCCTTTTGACCTACAGCCCTCAAACTTCATAGGATGATTGGTCTTATAGAGCAGATGATCCCTATTGTTTTTGGGGTCAGTAGGTCAAAGGTCAAGGTCACAGTGACCGTTGGTCAATTTCTCATTTCCGGATGATAACTAGAGTTCCTTTTGACCTACAACCCTCAAACTGGGGGGAGACATATTGTTTTTGCCCAGTCCGTCCGTCCGTCAGTCCGTCCGTCCATTCTTTGTTTCCGGACGATAACTAGAGTTCCTTTTGACCTACAGCTCTCAAACTTCATAGGATGAATGGTCTTATTGAGCAGATGATCCCTATTGTTTTTGGGGTCAGTAGTTCAAAGGTCAAGGTCACAGTGACCGTTGGTCAATTTCTCGTTTCCGGATGATAACTAGAGTTCCTTTTGACCTACAGCCCTCAAACTTCATAGGATGATTGGTCTTATAGAGCTGATGATCCCTATTGTTTTTGGGGTCAGTAGGTCAAAGGTCAAGGTCACACTGACCGTTGGTCAATTTCTCGTTTCCGGATGATAACTAGAGTTCCTTTAGACCTACAGACCTCAAACTTCATAGGATGATTGGTCTTATTAATCAAATGATCCCTATTGTTTTAATGGTCAGTAGGTCAAAGTTCAAGGTCACAGCGACCGTTGGTTAATTTCTCCTTTCCGGATGATAACTAGAGTTCCTTTAGACCTACAACCCTCAAACTTCATAGGATGATTGGTCTTATTGAGCAATTTCGTTTGACGCCCGCCTGCCATACGCTGATTGAATAACCAGGATTTTCAAAATTGAATACCTGGTTAAAAACAAACAGTTTAGGAAGCATCTTCTCATACAACCTTAACAATAGAAACCATCCATAGACAGCCTTCATTGAAGTGACTACCGGGTATTTACATTATCTTATCTCCATTTCCATTCCTGTTTCCATTCACAGTTATTTTCAGCAGTGGGGGAGACATGCGCTTTTTTACAAAAGCATCCTCTTGTTTATATACCAAAAACAAAGTGCAAAATCCAGAAATTACTGAATCAGACTATTATTTACTTTTATGCAAAATTAATGCAAATGCACCTTTTTCATGCATTAACATATGCAGAAGCTCTCAGACTTAATTATTAATGATTAAATGCTTCCTTTAAGCTTCTGCAGATTGAATGCACAAAAGAAACAAAACTTCATTATCCGTCTTTTGCAAGGATGTTAAATTTCTTTACAAATTATATGTGTTTCATATTCAAACTTATCTTTATACCCCCGCACAACAAAGTTGTAAGGGGGGTATACTGGAATCAGATTGTCCGTCCGTCCGGCTGTCCGTCCGTCCGTCCGTCCGTCGGTTTTTTCTTGTCCGCCCAATAACTTAAGATTCCTTTGACCCTTAGTCTTCATATTTGGCATGGAGGTTAGTCATGATTAGTAGATGACCCCTATTGATTTTGAGGTCACTAGGTCAAAGGTCAAGGTCACAGGGGCCTTGACTTCAAAAAGCTTGTCCGCCCAATAACTTAAGATTCCTTTGACCCTTAGTCTTCATATTTGGCATGGAGGTTAGTCATGATTAGTAGATGACCCCTATTGATTTTGAGGTCACTAGGTCAAAGGTCAAGGTCACAGGGGCCTTGACTTCAAAAAGCTTGTCCACCCAATAACTTAAGATTCCTTTGACCCTTAGTCTTCATATTTGGCATGGAGGTTAGTCATGATTAGTAGATGACCCCTATTGATTTTGAGGTCACTGGGTCAAAGGTCAAGGTCACAGGGGCCTTGACTTCAAAAAGCTTGTCCGCCCAATAACTTAAGATTCCTTTGACCCTTAGTCTTCATATTTGGCATGGAGGTTAGTCATGATTAGTAGATGACCCCTATTGATTTTGAGGTCACTAGGTCAAAGGTCAAGGTCACAGGGGCCTTGACTTCAAAAAGCTTGTCCGCCCAATAACTTAAGATTCCTTTGACCCTTAGTCTTCATATTTGGCATGGAGGTTAGTCATGATTAGTAGATGACCCCTATTCATTTTGAGGTCACTAGGTCAAAGGTCAAGGTCACAGGGGCCTTGACTTCAAAAAGCTTGTCCGCCCAATAACTTAAGATTCCTTTGACCCTTAGTCTTCATATTTGGCATGGAGGTTAGTCATGATTAGTAGATTACCCCTATTGATTTTGAGGTCACCAGGTCAAAGGTCAAGGTCACAGGGGCCTTGACTTCAAAAAGCTTGTCTGCCAAATAACTTAAGATTCCTTTGACCCACAGTCTTCATATTTGGCATGGATGTTGATCATGATTAGTAGATGACCCCTTTTGATTTTGAGGTCACTGGATCAAAGGTCAAGGTCATAGGGACTTTGACTTCAAAAAGTTTGTCTACCCATTAACTTAAGATTCCTTTGACCCACAGTATTCATATTTGGTATGGATGTTGATCATGACTATAAGGTGACCCCTATTGATTTTGAGGTCACTGGGTCAAAGGTCAAGGTCACAGGGACCTTGACAAAAAAAGCTTTTTTTCTCATTTGCTAAAGAATGTCCTGTCCGCAATGTATTGATTTTGACATTTTCACATTTGAAACATGTAGAATACATAACTTAGCAATGCACTGGCTTAGTGACCTCAGATTTGGCAGGGAGGTTGTTCTTGAGCTCTAAATGGCCACTGTTGATTCTGACAAAGTGGTATGCGGGGGTATTCACGCCATGATATTGGCAGTTCTAGTTTATTATTGATTTTAGGGAAAAGAGACTGTGTCTAATGTTCAAGCAACAGAAACATTCACTCCATCATCAAGTCTAGGAACTAGTCTACCAGCAGACCAATCAGAGACAAGCAGCATTATAGAGGGGTAGGTTAAGGGTAATTGAAATACCTATTTACAGAATATTTGATAATTTGTCATTTTTTTCCAAGACATTTATCTAGTATGTCATAAAAACTGAATGCTTAAGTTGAGCTTACATCTAAGATTGCTCTTCTTTAAGAATTGCTGAAATTGAGCTTATGTCTTGAATTGCTAAAGCTGAGCTTTATGCCTGGCATTGTTCTAGTTTAAACATACTTTAGCTTTATTGTGATGGAAGCTTGAAGCTTATATTAACACTATTTGGCCTGCTTCATGATCAAGATTAGTGTATGTCTTACTAGATACAGTCCTTCCACTAAAAACAAAAGAATGCAGTTTATAAACAATGTAGCAAAATATGTATTGCTCTCTTTCATTTCATTCTGTTACAACCAACAATTCTAGCAGTCATTACAAATGGTTGTCTAGTACTCTGTATTGAGTGTGTGTGTTTTTTTTGGGCTGTTTTTTTACCAACATTGTACATTTCTAGAGAAGTAAAGAATGTTAAATGTTCATTTACTATGAACAATACATTCTTTGACCATAAACAACTAAAAAGTCAATTAACAAATCAATCAATCAATAAAGTTGTATAGTAATTAAAGTTTTATAAGGCAGTCTTCAGGGAAATAAAGGTTTATCACTTTCACCATCTGACCTTGTAATTGAAATATGAGATGTTTTAAGGTAAGGAATCCATCATTAGGTTTGTATAAATTTAGTTGTTTTTACATGTAAAAGTAATATACACTACACTATGACAGGTATTACAAACAACAAAATTACTGTTATGTCACTGTTAACATGGGATTGAAGATTTAACATGGGAAATGCCAAAAATATATTTTTAACAAAAGGTTTTGTTGTTTTCAAGGTAATATAGCCTTGACATATTTCCTTACATAACATACATTAGCGACAAATTTGATAGAAAACATTCTGATAATATCACCTCAATGTAAAGTTAATGAGTGACGTCATTTTACATTTGCTGATCAAGCAATGACTTTGCCTTTTTCAAGTTTTCTTGGCTTATTTTGTCACATTATACATTATGGTAATATCTAGCTACAGCAGGAGTTGTTGCAATAAAAGGGACCTTCCTGCTTGAGTGGTGAATTTAGTTGCAGATTCAAAATTACTTCAGTATCAGTCCCTGCAGCCAGGGATTCTTGCTTCGATCATATGAGGAAGCTATATAGCTAGCTGGCTCAACTTTGGTGCCCCTTTGTGCCTGTAATACTAATAGTAGACTGTAGAAGTAGCTGGAGATCTTCCTCTAACAAATGCAATGTAAAGTTTTGATATGGCCTTTTCAGTATGCTTTTATAACCCTTATATAACCCTGACCTGCTTAGTTTGTGAAATGCTTAATGGATTTGGCTTGCTTTGAAGTATGAACAGTCTATTAATAGTTTAAGGGATTTCAGTATGAAAATTAAAGATTAAGCTTCCAACAGAATAGAGGCTGGTCAAACTTTATTAAGGTAGTCTTACTTTAATGCTTTCCCGCCACTATAAATCTAACATCGACCAGTATGGTAGCACTTTAGTTATTTCCGGAAAGGTATTTTTTTTCCAAAATCTTGGGCATTAGATTTTTACAATCACTAATACTTGATTGTTATGTACTAAAGTCTGGTTATGAACGATAGAAAATTATTAAATACCGAAGATCGTGAATAATAACGTTCTGGAAATGACCGATTAATTATGATATTGAGCGATGTAAGATTTTTTTGCGCGGGAAAACATTACAGTATGACAACCTTAATATACAGGTTAGCCAGTGGCTCTATACTGGTCACAGTTCCACCAGATTATGTGATAATCAATTACATTTGTCCTGTTTTCAGAACATTTTCATCAACACATGTAGAACCAAGTTTTACTGATATTCAAGGGACCAGTCAAACAGAACAGCATTTGACAGAATCTGCGACACAGTCAGCCTCTGTCGTCCAATCAGAAGTGGTGTTACAGGATGCTCATTCAGAAGTTGAGACTGATACAGAAAATGGAAAGAGGTAAAGAGATATATAATGCATTGAATTAAAATGTTTAGATATTAGAATATGAACCTTTCAACATTGTAATCTTTTTTGGTTATTTGTATATTATTAGTTTCAAAGATTTTTGACAGGCGGTTTAGCAGTTTTAAGCTATTTTTCTTTTACATTTTCACTACACAGATTCAGGTGTGATGTACTATTTAATATACACATTTTTAATTTATGCTACAATTATGTACCTGTACATTAAGACGTCTGTTGGTTAGGTCTTGAGATTCTGAATCACTTGTACTTCACATAAATAGGTTAAAATCTCACAAGTTATGTTGAGTTGATTTATGTTGCGAAGCTATCCTGCTCGCTTTCCTAAGGCCTATTGATTTTTATGAGTACAAAAAGCTATAATTTTAAAACTACCTCAAACCATAAAAAATTGGTACATTGAAGGAATTTTTTGATCATCTAACTTTCACCCTTGAATATGTAAAGGTCAGCGGATCTAATTTGGGTGCTATTGTTTACTTATTTGACAACACTGTGCATTCTGTGTCTCTGTAATCTTCACATGTCCTTAAGGTCAACTTAAAACTCCTTGAAAAACATACATGTATATGATGTTTATATAATGTACATTTATATATTTCTTAGATATGAGATTTGTGCATTAATTTTTTTGGACATAACTGAGGATTTTTAGATATTTGAGCCATAGATGTCAATTTTACACATATAACATGTACATGTATTCAGGAAAGTTTAGCCAATTGAGCCATAAATTTCAATTTTGCACATATAACATGTATTCAAGGAAGTTTAGCCAATTGAGCCATAAATTTCAATTTTACACATATAACATTTATTCAAGGAAGTTTAGCCAATTGAGCCATAATTTTCAATTTTACACATATAACATGTATTCAAGGAAGTTTAGCAAATTGAGCGATAAATGTCAATTTTACACATATAACATGTATTCAAGGAAGTTTAGCCAATTTCAGCCATAAATGTCAAAATAACAGTCATTTTATTGAAGTTTAGCCAATTTCAGTGATAAATGTCAATTTTACACATACAGTGTATAACATGTATTCAAGGAAGTTTAGCCAATTCAGCCATAAATGTCAATTTTACACATATAACATGTACATGTATTCAGGGACCATGCTGTAATGTGGATAGGAAGTGTGTCTTTTTCAACGGCAACTGATACTGTTGCTAAAAATAACTCAAGGTATACATAACCCTAACAACATGTCACCTCCACCTCATCCGAATGGGTAACCTCAGTTTTGTCAAGCTCTAATCTAATAGGTGCATTAATGACTAAAATATAACCTAACTTCAAAACATACTTTGGATATGACCTTTAAAAAAATCACCTTGACCCAATTTCTCATGTTGTCATCATGTTTTAAGAGCTTTTATGTAAAAAATATGAAAAATTTTGGCACAGTGTTTACTTAACATTTACAAATCATTAAAATTATAAATTTTATCATTGGTTTTGGTTTAATGATTGATGTGTTTATGTATATTTATCTATAACTTTATTAATTTTATACAAATGTGGTTAACCCTATTTTGCCCACAGAATATTACCAAGGTACTTGTGATTTTAATAGTGTGTGACATTTTTACCTGACTTTATTTTTGATAATAATTTCTTAATGACTGTTAGAATTGAAGCTGGAAATTTATTTCAATTTCATACATTATGCTTTTTGAGGATATGGACCACTTCCAATTAACTTTTATGTTATTATTCAGGGGCACAGATCCTGGATATTTTACCAGAAGGGTCCCAAAATTCAACACGAGGCAATTCTTTTCCATGGGTTTGTGGGGGGGGGGGATTCATGAGTCAACTTTTTGCATGATTTTTTACTTTAAATAATGTGAGTTAATAACTAACTTTGATGTAATATTATATTTTATGTATAATCAGTCAATTCCCAGGGGATGGGTCACCAGGAGTTGGTGGGGGTCATGATCATCTCACTGACCAATTTGGATCTGTTATTTGTTCCTTTTTAATAAGCTAAAAAACAATGTGACCATCAATTAACAGAATTAAGAGTGATTGTTTGTTTTAAGTGTTTAAGACTTAACAGAAAATATTTTTTGTTATGATTTTTTTTATTGTTAATGGTATGTTAACTCAAAGTATTCCTTTCAATCCAAGTTTACCTTCTTTGCTTGTTGGGTGGAGAGTGACTTTTACCAACTTCAAATTCCTACCACTCTTGCCAAAAATGTTGCTGGAAATGTTATGTCAATGATGTTTTATTATACATCAATGTTTCATGTTATCCATGTGGAGAAGGTGTTTATAACTTGTGGAGAACGGGTGAATTATTGCAATTTTATAATATTTAAGAGCACTTGCTTTGTTTTAATGCTGCCTGTGTGATTAAACTAAGAACAAACATTTTGTTTCTACATGTATTTGGTATCCTAATACAATGCATAAGATTTTCAGATATACAAATCTTTCTAACTTTGAAAGTACACACAAATACTTCTATATTGAGATAAAACTGTATAAAATATTAGTGCAGTCATCGAATTTAGCACTGGCCCGGTGGCCCATGGCCAGTGAAAATTAAGTAAATAATTAGTAAATTTTAAGAACATTTAGTTAAATATATAGAAGAGTAAATTCAGGCCAGTAAATTCAAAATCTTAAATTCATTGACTGTTACTGTCAAGTAAAGAGGCATAAAAAGAGGTTAAAAAGCGAAGAAAAGGTTTTTTTTCTAACTGATTTTATATATTTTTGATAATTAACACATAATTATAACTTGTCCTTATATGACTATAATACATCATTGATTGACCTGTACTCTCCTATCATATCATAAATGTATGACCTTTGTTTAGAAACTATGAGCATGGTTACCATATGCCTGCAAAGACCATCCTAGTCTTTTGTCACACTGACAATTGGTGTTATCACTTTCATAACATATTTATCTTACTGACTTTGTATACTTGGCTTGTCCTGCTTTGATTTTGAGACAATCAGTTTTAAGATTGGATTGCTGAAGTTCATATGCTGATAGCACCAGGAAACAAGTTTAATGGGTGCCTTGATTTTCGGACATTTCATATTTTCTTGGGTCATAAGATTGAAGTACATGTGCTGGTAGTATAGATATTTGACAAAAGGCACAGATCAGAATACCTTTTAATGATATACTGATGGTAAATAAACTAGTAAAATAGCAAAGAAGCTGATGCAGAACTGGCTTTAAACTTAGCCCTATGCCAGCTATTACTAAAATGGCTGTAATAAGGAAATCAGGGAATTAACTCTTACACTACTAGTTAGCAGGAATTACTTACCTTTCCTTTACCTGGCCATACTGAAAACTGTCGTCTGCACAATATTTTAGTATTTTTGGATATTGATATCCCTAAAACTGTAAATGGACTACTCTGATTTCACAGTAGGACATATCCATTACACCAAATTGAGATGTTGAAAGGTTATAGTATTTTAATTGAGGTCAATGAACATGAAGTTAGTGATTTTAATAAAGTGTTGGCAGCTTGTATTCAATCATACTCAAATTTCAGCCACTGATTAGGGATATCTGGATAGTTAACATTGAAGGAAAAAAATGTTGAAACCAAATTCATTACTGGTATTATTTAAAGTTATGTGCTGAACTTACATGACTTATTCACTTCATAAAAAAAATCACATCCATTTCAAATGATTTGTTTTATGACATCAACCTCAAGATGACCAGCCAAATTAATGAATTTAGCTGAAAGTAAATTATTGGAACTAATTTTTAAAAGTTTGTTTTTATTGTAATTATTGTTTAAAAAAAGTTGTTTTAACTAATTTTAAAGGTAGATTAGGTGCATTGATAAATAAAATTAAAATGAAGATTTTTTTCAGTTTAAGTTAAGTTTAATGCTGGGGGAAAAAATTACATGCACATAGAGTGTTTTTCTTTTCCTTGCCCTGAGTATTAGATAAAACAGAGGCAATACTGTGAAAATAAACTTTTTGGTTTAACATGAAGCCATGTCCTTTTTCTAAATCTATAAGTTATGTCAAGATAAAACAATACATTTGAAGTGCTTCCTCTTAGCAAAGTTCTGTTTAAGGGATGGTAATTTTTGTTTAAATTATAAAAGAACATTATCTCTTTGTTTCAGTACTGAGGACTCAGTAGTACCTACAAACGATCCTGTCGAGCAATCTGAAAATGTGGGAACAGAAGACTTTCAAAAGGTCAAAGAATCTGTAAAGGTCACAGAAACAGAGGTCAAGGACACAGAGGAGGCCAAGGTCACAGAAAATGTCAAGGTCACAGAGGAATCTGAGAAAGACAAAGAACCAAGCCAAAATATCACACAGTTTAAGGTAAAAAAAATAGGTTTTGTTTTATCAGAAATATTTCTTATTTGAACTTGTTTATATTACAATATAATATATATTGTATGTAAACAATGGTGAAATTTGTTTTGAGTTTATTGTTTTGTCAGTTTTTTGTTATTAAACAGTAATTTTAAATTGTTTCGTGAACATAAGTTTGAATTATCCTTATCTGGTTTGCTATAGAAACATAATTTATGTTATTGGGAATGTAACATATGTTGTTAATAAGACAATAAAACAGTAATTAGGTCATAAAATAATGCTATAAACAGCCACTGTGAACTAATTCAGACAGTGCACCATGGGAATGATCGGGAAAACCCCTGTAAATTATTTTATACGGGAATATGGTTGACCCTTCCCCAAATTTGCATAATGGACTTGCCCCGCTTTGAATTTGGAAGAGTCCGTAATTTATACAAGGGATTTCAGATCACTTTATCAAAACTGAGCAGGCAGTTGGCTATATAGAGTATGGTAGAGATTTCATTGATTCAGTACAAAGCAAAAACATATTGATATCAGATGACAAAAATTTATGATACTGTGACAGATATATTGATAATTACTTACTTTAAGTATTAATTACTGTTATTCTTTTTCATACCTGTTTAAATGCTTTCAGTAAAAAAGCATGTTCTGTTCTTGCACGTGTCATGTTTATAAATGCCAATTGTATGATTTTTGCTGACCATTTTTTTGTCATCACTGCTATGAAATATGCTTCTGCATATGTTTAGGGTGAATTTTCATAATTTCTAGACATTCAGTTATTATGCCAAAATTATTGATTTTCTAAAATTGGTATTGATTATTGCCTGACAGAATAATATCAGCAATACATTGATATCACTTAAATCACTGACAGCTCTAGAGTCTTGTCAGAATGCAGGGAAAGTTAAACAAAGAAATGGTGCAATAGTTTTGCAAAAAGTTTTAATCTAGTTTGGTCGCTCATTGTAGGAAAAAGAGGAAACCAGTCAGGAAAGTTTGACAGATTCTCAATACCAGTCAACCTCACAATCATTTGAAGATGAATCAGCAGTGGAATCATCAGGAGGGGTACCAGCAGTGGAACAGAAAAAAGAAGGGGAACCAGCTGAAGTTGAGACTGAAGAAAAACAGGAAGAGGAAGGGCTTACATTTAATGAATGGACGCTGAAGGTCCTTGCCGAAGCTGAGAAAGGGAAACTTGAAGGTATTGTTTCATGGTACTTCTTAAGTACATTAATAATTCAGGGCGGACGTATGGGATGTGGATGAATGGTTAAGGTCCCTGACTTCAAATCACTTACCTCAATGATCAAGAAGGACCAAAAAACAATTAAATAAATTAAGGCTGTTTTTGAATCATTTTAATAGGATGTAATTATCATAAGCTTGCATGCTGACCATATTCTCTTTGTTAATGACTTTTGTTAACTTTAAACTTACGTAAAATATTTTTCTTAGTTGTAAAAAAACTTGTTCAAAATATACTTTCAGCCAAAGAAATCAATCAGAACTTGCAGCTACCCCCTGTTAAACTGAGAAAGAAGAAGAACTATGCCTCGCAAGAATGTGGTGCCAAAATACTTGCCAGTAATCCAGAGGCTTCCAGTCCTAGATCAGTTCTCAATTCAAACAGGGACGAATACATGAACAACCCTTGTAAAGCTAAAAGATGGTTAGTGTTTCACCCTTACTATACTGAAATTGAAATTAAAAGGCCTTTTCCACCAGTATAAAGTCTGTCCAACTGTCTTCTAGTCTAACTAAACTCTATTCTAGAAGTCTGGCTTATTTCCAAAATTTCATTGTAAAATTGATAAACCTGAATGTCAAAAAGGGTAACAGTGGCTGACTGGTTAAGGTTATTGACTACAATCGACTTGCCCCTCACTTCTGTGGGTTGGAAACCTGATAGAGACTTTTGTTTTTTTTCATGTGAGGAAGCTTTCAAGCTAGCCTATGGAATGTCATTGGTTCTACTCAGGTGCCTGTTTGTTCCTGAAATAATGTATGGAGGGGCACCTGAGGTCTCTTTCACCAGTAGAGCTGGAAAGTCGCCATATGACCTATACTGTGTGATGCAAAGTAAAATCCGACCAAAAAAAAGGAAGAAGCTGGAGGACATGTCCATAAAAGAAATTCTGTAAGATGACCATCAAGGCACTGTGATATATTTATTATGGATTATCTACTTAAAGACATTGTTATAATCATATTTTTAATCAATTTCTTAATGAAGCTGTCACTAAGTAAAATTATTTCATGCAATTTATTGGATTTGATTACCCTTTAGTTTCTTTATAAAGTAATACCTCACAAAAATTAGTAATGTAAAATGTGATTTGGTATTATTTGTTTTATGTCTAGGTTTGTAATAGAGCTGTGTGAGCCAATACAAGCACATTCTGTAGATATAGCAAGCCTAGAGCTCTTCTCATCGCAGCCAAAGATGTTCAAACTATACCTCAGTGACAGGTAACGCTACTCATTTACTTATAGATATATTACATAACCCTTTAGTTTAAGCTTTTAAGGCTAGACATTAAATAGGGTGGTGCCCTCTGGTACTGCGGTCTTTGGAATTTTCTGTGATGTTCAAACTATATCTTAGTGACGGGTTACAATACTCCTTTACTTTTACAGTATAACCTCTGAATATTTGCCCTCTACACAGCAATTACCTTTTTAAAACAATAGTTATATTTCTTCACAAAGTAAACATTACAATGAATTTAACCTTCTTAGAGCAACACCTCTCATAAGCAACCAAAATCTTCGTCCCAAAGGGAGTTGCTCTGCAGAGATTATATTATAGATATCTTATATAAACCTTTTTGTTCCAACTTTTATGTTAGATGTTAAATAGAATGGTATCATTGTGTACTGCAGTAATTATATTTTTCGTAAATTTTGCAGATACCCTACAAAAGACTGGAAACTTGTTGGAGAGTTTACAACAAAAGAAGAACGTTCTATTCAGACATTTACGCTGACTAATGCTGAAGATTATTTTGCCAAGTTTGTACGTGTGGAGCTGACACAGCATTATGGGAATGAACATTTCTGCCCTCTTACTATATTCAGGTGAGCAAATGTTATTTTTAGGACATACAATATTTAAGGCATACAATATTTTAAGGCATTTTATATGTGTATTCGAACTGTGTATAATCTATGTATTCCAAATATTTTGTAATATGCTGTCAAGTTTGCATTGAACTTAAAAACTTTGACCCACTGTTGAAAAAAAAATGTAGTGTTTACGGTAAATGTTTTTGCTTCTCATCACATTGAAGTTATTATGTTTACTGTTTCAACTCAATGCTCAATGCAGACATAGCAAAATAATTTGATAATGTAATGTTCCATGCTAATGTTTTGGTCATCCACATAAATATACTATAGTAACTATTTTTTGTCTGGACTGTTTCTTCAGTGTCTGAGAAGTGAAAAAATATTGTTAAGCAGTGTTCGGAAAACATTTTCTTTAAAATATTTGTTCCTTACATAGTTTGTGTACTTGACTTTTGAAATGATTTTGATGATGATGATTGTGAAAATGATCATATTATTGTTGATAATGATGGCAATGGTGATGATAGCAATGACAATGATTATGTTTTTGGCTGTGGTGATAGTGATGATGATTATGATGATGATGATGTTGACTTGAGTGATGATTTTGTTGACAGTGATTTTGGTCACGAAGGTTATCTTGACAACACTAAAGATGTAATTGCTCATGATAACTGTTTGTACAAGATTTTACAATGTAATATGTTACTGTAATTTATTTTTCATTGACAGAGTATTAGGCATTGCTGTAGTTGACTACGAAGATGATCATCATGATATGAATGCAGATGATGACGATGACGACAGTGATAACGAAGATACAAATGAAAGCGAAACTGAGACTGGATCAAAGAACCTTTTTACCAGTGCCAAAGGTGGTTTACTTCTAAAAATCACCAATTGTATCTGTGACATAATAATGAGTATGGTTTAGTTCTTCAGTGCACATTGACTAGGGTTCAAGAAACACATGAGGTTGAGCTACATGTAGATTTCAAATTTAACCTGAAAGGTCGGGGAAGTTGTGGGGTGCATATGGGGGTTGTCTTTAGCCCTATGAGCTTTAAGATTCTTATAAATGGCTTCATAATTCATAAGTAATTCTTCCAAGGAGTGTTGAAAAAAAAATGTAAAGTGAATTCACTTAATTTTGTGCACATACAATTTTGTGGTTTTGTGCCAAAGAACATTTTCGTTGGTACTTAAAATCATGGACTGTTTTATTTTTCCAAAAGGTAAAATGTAAACAATGTGATGCAAAATAATCCTACAGCAGACAAAATGAAATTTTGTTGGATCTTAAATTCATGGATTGACCTTTTCACGAAAACCACGAAAATTAGTTCCCCATGAATAAAATGATTTTGCAGTAATAAAAATAAAAAAAAAATGAAATGAAGAAAATAATAGCATAATGTTTATAGTACAATGAAAACTATTAATGAATCTTGTAAATGTTTTCATGTAAGAAAGTATTAGAACATATTAAATTTTATTATTCCAGATACTGTGATAAATATTGTGAAGAAGGTACTGAATGTTGATTCCGAGGAAGAACAGTTGAATATTAAAAGTAAGTAAACCATAAAAAAAATCTACATTCACTTTATTTAAAAACCCTTATGACTCTGACAACGGAATTTGTTTCTCTTGAAAAGTTTTCTATGTCCCTTATACAAATCAAGGAAGCATACATCCAAAACAAATCTCCGTTTTGTAAAGACACTTGCATATGTCTTAGAAAAAGTGTATCAGTGGTGAACGATTTTTCTGATATTTAGAAATAAAGAAGAAAAGAGACTACACTGAGGTTTTTTGACATGACAGGAATGGAAATATATTTTTTGGGAGCTTTGTAAACCATTTGATGTAGGTCTGAACCAATAACTTATTTGCAAATCCTTCCTTGAAAAGTCATTTTTAGTGTGCAAAATGACTGAAAATGAGAAGCATTGCAATGCTTTTTACTCAAATTGGGCTAAGAACAGCACTTATTATAGATTTTCAATCCTGAGAGTATTTCCTTAATATCCTTTGCAGTAATTTTCCATGATAAATGCTTCACTTGATCTAGGTAAAAAATCAAATTTTATTTTTTTAAGCTTTTGAGCTCCTTTAATTGTTTGAACCTTTTTTCAATAAAATGATATGTAAATCCTTAAAACTAAATAGTGATATTTTTAATTGTTTATTTTTTTCTTCTGGCACAGATGGTACCCAGGGGAATATAATCAGTGATGCTGATAATACAACCATGAATGGAACCAGCACAACAGTTGAGCAGAGTACTCTCCCTTGTGTTCCTGAGGTCACAATGTAAGTTAATTCTCCAAAAAAGAAAAAAAAAATATATTTAAATTTCTATACCTATTAGTGAAGTTTTTCATGTCATTTGTAGATGGGCGCAGCCATATTTAATGTAACTCAATGATATTCGACTGGTATTCTAATAACGGAACAATCGCAACTTTTCGGCTTAAGAATTATCATGGAGGTGTTCCAAGTGAATATGTAAGCATTGCATAAAAAATCGAATGGCACCTTTAAAATGAAAAAATGTGAACAAAATTGAAATATTTAGATAAAAAATGAACGAAAGTTCATAGGCTTTGCCTACTTTCATACTCGCATTTTACGGAAATGGAAAGAAATGTTATGAAAAAATATTTTCAGAACTATTTTTCATGTTATATCATTCTCTTTCCATATAGTGATGGTTCTAAGAAAGAGACTTGTACAGATAGGACAGCAGAAGATCAGCAAAAACATACGTTACCTCAGGCACCGGAACCTGGTCAGTATAATAAATACAACATAATATAAGTTATAAAGATTTTTGACAAATTATATGCTGTATATAAATGCTAGGCTCAGGTTATATTGAAAACAACCATTTATATATCCAGCCATATAACCTGTCAGAAATATCTTTAAGGGATTTATTATACAGAAAACATCTTTTAGAGAAAAATGTGAGATTTCTTTGTAAATTGACAGTGGCCGTGCATTTAAAACTACATAAATATTATGATTAACCAATGAAAAGCAAGATACATGCAGTATTATGAAAATGCTTTAAGGTATCTTCTTGTTTAAGCCATTTTATTGAATAGCTCATTTAAGTTTATCAGCATACATACATATAGTTACATAAAAGTATTGTTTTGTGCCTGGTTTTAACTGGTATATTTGTATAAAAAGACTTAAAGATGATGCAGATTAGTTCCCCTGTTTAATCTTCCACCATTTAAAACTTAAGGGGGAGCCTGGAACCAGACGAAATGAGATTTTGTTATGAAGAGTACTCATGTGCAGATAACTCATTTCTGAAGATTTTTTGCCTAAAATAATGCAAGTGTGGGCACCTGAGACCTTGCACTTCTTAACAATATTAACTCAAAAATTACTAACAATAAAAACAAATGTTGGTGTTTGATAATATTATTGTTTTATATACATGTATATTGTGATAATTTTAGGTAAAACTGACAGTGTGATTGTGGTGAAGTTAGAAGATGATGAGCAAGTGGAGACAACTCCAGACGCATCCCCTACCAAGTCCCTAGACTCCTATATACATGACTGTTTTCTTGCCATGCACACACTTGCTATTTCAGAGGAGACAAAAATCAATATAACTCAGTCCAAACTTTGCTCATTTGTGTACATGTTGAAAAGACAAAGTCCTGTTCAACAGTCGTCTATAAGTTTGTCCAAGAATAATGATGATAAAGTGATAAAGGCAGATTCAAGTAAAGTTGCGATATCAGATGAAATTTCTAAAAATAGACAAGTGACGAGCTGTACCATCCCTGTGCAGGTTTCCGATTCCAAGTCAGAGGATGTAGTCACTTCAGCTAGTGATTCTGTAACTGAGGCGTCTGCTAGTTCTGTATCTAGTACTGTACAAACTAGTAAGGTATCGGAATCCAGACTTGAGCAAAAATCCAGCTTGGACAATGATAAATCTGACTTGCATGGAACAACGAAAGTTATTTTGTCAACTTCTACAATAGAGATTCAGCCAAGTACAACAGCAGAAGATATTATTGCAACTGATACAAATGTTTTATCATCCACACAGACTGTTGATAATGATTCTGTGACACAGACTGGTACTCAAATTTCATCAGCAACTGAACAAAAAGAGCAAACAGAGTCGGAGAAAATAGAGCCCAGTCCAACATTAGTTGAAACAAAAGTGGAGGCTACTCCAGAAACAACAAGGGAAGCTACTCCAGTGTTACCAGAGAGCTGGAAACCAGACACTAAAGATTTAATGCAAAGGGAAACTAAAGCTGAGAACCAGAAGACATCTGATGGTACAATTACTCAAACAGACATAAAAGATGTAAGTTTCTTATTTATCTGTTGAGTTTTATACAATTATACCATAATTGATTAAACATGTATATAGAATTATGCAGTATTAAATTGTACAGTTACATTTAAGATAAATATTCTAGATAGACAAACAATCGATACTGCTTTCTGTCTCAAAATCAAATACATTTGAATAGTTTGGGTTTTTTTATTAGGAAGTCAAGAAATTATTAATCTTACTTGTTAAGATGTAAAGAATGATAAGGAATACCAGGTGAAAACAGTTTTGTTTATTTATTATGCTATATATATCTTTTTTAAAAAGCCGGAACCATCTTCTGTAACAGTACAGTTGAAAGAGTCTAAGGCATCTAGTCAAGTGAATGGTGAATCAGTTAGGCCGACAGAGACTGGGGACGCAAGTGTTACAGCATCAAGTGTTGACGACACTGTAGAAGATCTAGAAGCACTAGGAGAGGATACACAAGATCAAAAAGCCAATACTACAGTAATTGATGACAAGGTAGAAATGACTTTCTGAATTATGTGGGATTTTGGGGGTTTTTTTATTATTTTAATTATTTAATTTTGTTTTTTTTGTTTTTTTTTTGTTTTTTGCTTTAACCCTTTGAGTTGTAGCAGCAATAATTTGCCTATGGCACAGTTTGAAGTAATTTATATCCCACTTTCATACAGGTATAAGATATCAATGAGTGAGAGTACATGTTTAACTAAATGCCTTATAAATGAATATTACAGGTTGTCGTTAGCAACGGAGGTCAACAGAAAAGGGACGATCTAAACCTGGTAAAATTGCCGGCTATACCAAGCGGTAAACGTGAGTCGGCCATCATGAGACTGAGCAATAGAATCAAAGTGTTGGAACAAAATGTCTCACTTAGTAGCCGGTAAGTTATCGCTATCAGTTTCTCTACTTGTTATAAGGTTGGTAAGCGAACAGAATGGATCCTGATCAGACTGCACGGATGCGCAGGCTGGTCTGATCCATGCTGGTCGCAAACCCACTATGTTGGTTTTGTCGTGACATGGCTCAAAATTTTGATAACTTTTTTTACTTTTTTTCTTCCTGTAATTTCGTTATCAAAATTTATTTAACTAGTTGATTCAACGCGTTAAATAAATTCAGTAATGAACCTAAACAAATATAATATTCTGTTTTGTCACATACCCAAATTAAAGACTATTTACAGTGAAAAAGAATCATTTTTCATTAACGTGCCTTTAGTGTAATGGTAACATGTAGCACGTGACGTGCTGCACGTCATTACACTATGTTTATATAACGCAAATAATGTCACATCAAAATATATGCATGGCCGTGCAAAAGTCGTAAAGAGTCGCAAAAGTGCCACGGGTATGTGATAAAACCCAGTATTCCATTACTTACTTTAAAATACATGTAAAATTGTTGATCAAGCTTTGACTTTTTATATACATGTACATGGCATGATTGTCAATATAAATAAAAAGAGGAATCAATCTTTGAAGTTAAGTTTTGATGTTGTTATCAGATTCTTAGAGGAGCTGAGCAGACGGTACAAGAAGCAGTCAGAAGATATGATGAAAATGTTGAACAAAACCGTGGCTGCTATGCATAATATGACCGTAGAAGCAGATGTAAAGGTAAATAACTAGCTTAGCTTATAAATCACTGAAATTTTTAATCTTTTGTGAATTTAAGTAAGGTTAAAGACAGTATATCTATTTTTTGGAAAATAAAAACAAAATTTGGGAAGTTCCTAATTTATGGGAGATAAAAAGGATTTGACTTTTCCACACTAACTGTCTTGAATGGACTTATACATCTTACAGTCATAACGGACCATTCATCAATTTAAGTGAAAATATTTCAAAACTTAAACTGACTTGAGTAATGTACAGTGTGGACCATGATCAGGTGACAGAGCTGATCATTGTCTGCACGGGTATATAAAGTTGCTACCAGCACAGCAGGTAAAGGGTTAAGGTAAAGTAAAGTAAAACATTGTGTTTATGGTTCAGGTAAAGTAAGGTAAAGCATTGTGTTTATGGTTAAGGTAAAGTAAGGTAAAGCATTGTGTTTATGGTTGAGATAAAGTAAGGTAAAGCATTGTGTTTATGGTTAAGGTAAAGTAAGGTAAAGCATTGTGTTTATGGTTAAGGTAAAGTAAGATAAAGCATTGTGTTTATGGTTAAGGTAAAGTAAGGTAAAGCATTTTGTGTTTATTTTTAGAACAAAATACACGAGGATGAGATGACTGCTATGGAACGTAGATTGGAGAACCTGACGGAGATTGTACATCAACTGACCCACAGTTTTGATAAACTAAACAGACAGGTATGTTCTCTGTAAAGTTACAAATGAGCAAAGATAGTTAAGTTTAGTTTATACAGAATATTTCGAGTTTGATTTTGTAGAAATCCATAAGCTTACATACACACTCTCAAACCTGTTACCGGAACCAACTAGTCATGAGCAATGAGTGTAAAGTTTCTTGCTTAAGAAAACAATGGTTTGCCTTTGTCTGGGTTTGAACCCACGGGACCAGCAATCCTTGATGTACTAATGTTATCGTTAACCACTGAACCATGCAACTACTTTTAATAGTAAAGTTTGAAAGCATTTCTTTAAAAAACAAGTATTAAAGGTTGATTCACATTTTTACAGTGGAAATTTGAAAAAAAAATGGTTGTAACACAAATAATGTATACTAAAATTTTGATGAATAAAAAAAGATGTAAATTACTTATGAAAGATGAACATAGATTATTGCATGTATTTGAAAAGAAATGTAAATTTAATTTAGATTTATGAAATAATTTATGTTATTTTGTAGGTCACGGATAGACAGATGATCTGGACTACAATCGAAATAGCCATCATAATCTTCATGGTGCTTTTCCTACATCTGCGCCGGAAAAAAGTCAGCCTTCCACCAGAAGTCCGGACTTTAATTGAATCGATGCCAAGCAAGCCGTCAGCATCATATCCTCAACGGCGAAACTCCGTGTCAGGGCCGGCTACTCCGTCAAAAGAGAGGAATTTTGGAAATCTTCACTTGGGAGGTGGTTTGCAAAGATTTAACAGTGAAACAGCTTTAGGTGTGCATGAAGTCTTGTGTTACCTTGACCTACTTCTTTGACATTCTATTTTGTCTTTGCTATTATCCTGCTCTATGTTGGGTAAAATGCAGCGAGTTCCTCATAAAGGCTTGCTTTTGAGGGTGCTCTTTTTATTAAGAAATAATTTAAATAAGGCTTTCTTTTCTTTACCTTTTTGATTGTATTAAAAATTTAATGACACCTTGAGCCTTAAGGACATAAGTGTTTTGCATTTGACATGGCTTGCTTAAAAGTATTCATTTTTCTTGTCACATAGATATTGAAGGACGGGAGGGTTATAGGTTTTATGTCTTAATATAAATGTATGGTCAAAAGTGGCATGAAAATAACATTTGTTTTTTGTAAGTGTCCATTAAAGAAGCAATGTAAAATGAAATCTACAAAAGAATTTTTCATTTCAAGTTTGTTTTCCTCTAATTTGTTTCTGAAAATAACACTCCAGACAAGACAAAATTGAGCACTATAAGCAGATTGTTACATAAATGCAGGAACAGGTTATCTTCTATTAAAATTAGATAGGAGGTAGCTTGTTAATGCAAAATGTTAATGTAAATGTAAAGAGATACAGACCAATATGTTTATAGTTTTAATTGCATAAAAGAAACAAATGATGATTACTAGGTTCTGGTTTGGAATATCCACACAAGTAGATAAATAGAAATTTCCAACTTTGTACTCAATAATTTTGAATTACTTTTTAGCTCACCTGACCACAAAGTAGTCTAGGTGAGGTGTAGTGATGGTGCTATGTCCGGCATTCGGCGTTGTGCGTTGTTCGTCATCAACAATTGGGTTGTTAACAGTCTAGCAGTCACAGTTTTGATTGGATCATCATCAAACTCTGTCAGAATGTTTTATTCAATGAAATACAGATCGAGTCAAAGATGGGTTATTTAGGGTCAAAAACTAGTCAAATTCGAAGATGGGTCATCTCGGGTCTAAAACTAGGTCACAGGGGCTAAAAAAAGAAAAAGCTTGTTAGCAGTCTAGTGGCTGCAGTTTTGATCCGTGGACAAGTTAATTTCGGCGGCTAAAAGAGGAATTCTGAAGAAAGAATCTAGTTCTTTTCTACTAGATCTAAATGAGAAGGAAAATCACACATTTAATTCGAAAACTAGCATGTATAGTGGGATGTCGTAAAGATTGATCATTCATGAGGGCATTCCGTGCATATTAGGGAGTTACTATTTAAAGTGTTTACATAAATAGTGACCAACCAGGCTTGGGGTTTTCCTTACGTCATGCAGTTACTGCATGCGTGCGGCAATTAACTAATTATAGAACGTATCAAGGTCACTATGTGGGGTACATGTTTGTTTTGGTTTATGACTGCTGATTTAGCCACTGCAATAAAATATTTTTGGTAGCAACGGGGATTCTGCCATAAAATTGACTTGGAAGCTGTGGTCTTTTCAAGCGCATTTATTGTTTAGATAGCAGACACAGCATGGTGACAAGTATTGCACAATCTTCAACAATTGTCGTGTTGTATGAAAATTGAATATAACTTTTCCATGTCATTTGGGAATATTTGAAAATTAGTTGAATCACATCGGCAATTTGACTGCTTTAATTTATGTCGACAAAGTCATTTTATGATTTATTTTATGTAAAGATTTCTAGTGAAAATGCCTTTGTTTTGACTGTCTAATGCTGGTGTAAATGTACACATGTCAGTTTCATCATCGCCGATGATTATATAACTGATGTCAAAATTTTCACGATTCATCTGCTGCAACCAAGTGTATATATGTATATGATATTACGTTCTGTGATAATCATATATCATTAAAACAAAGCCAGATGTCATCAATTTGACAAATCTAACTCAAGAGAACATATGATTTTTTTAACAGGATTTAAATGAATATTATATAGATAAATAGACTTAGGAATGAATAAATAAGAAATGGTACCAGAGTGCAAAAAATGAGGACACGTTTTTAGAGCAATTTAGGTGCAAGTGACGTAAGGAAAAACGTTAAAAGTGCTGGCAAAAGATCAATTCTCCTTGCAGTAAAATAATCACTGCCGTTCTACTTTAATCTACTGCCTTTAATGTTTTAAAATTATAAAATATACTATAATCATAATATAACATATTATTAAACATTTGTATAATGACACAGAATATTTAATAAACTTGAAAAAAGTTCACAATCATATTGCTCTTCTTATTGACATTTGCAGTATATATCAAATATAAATACGGACAAATGAACATTACAGTACAGACAAGTAAATTTCGTAAGTTACTTGTCCGTGGACAAGTACAATTTTCTGAGATTTTGCCGGCCCTGGGGTCATCTCTGGTCAAAAACTAGGTCACAGGAGCTAAAAAAAGAAAAATCTTGTTAACACTTTAGTGGCTGCAGTTTTGATCCATATATTCTGGAAATGTGTCAGGAAGGTTGTTTTGATGATTTGTAGGTCAAGTCGAATACGGGTCATCTCCAGTCAGTAACTAGGTCATACAAGCTAGAAAGAGAAAAAAGCTTCTAAACACTCTAGTGGCTGCAGTTTTGATTCAAATTTCCTGGAAGTTATTTTGATGATTTTTAGGTCAAGTTCGAATATGGGTCATCTCCAGTCAAAAACTAGGTCACAGGAGCTAAGAATAGAAAAATCTTGTTTACACTCTAGTGGCTGCAGTTTTGATCCAAATATTTTTGAAATGTGTCAGGAAGGTTGTTTTGATGATTTGTATATCAACTTTGAATATGGGTTACCTGGGGTCAAAAGCTAGGTCACACTGCCCAAATATGGAAAAAACCTTGTCAACACACTAGAGTTCACATTTTTGACTTCATTGTCATCAAACTAGGTCAGGATGCAGACATTGCTCAGATGTGGTTGATGGGTCAGGGGAGCGATCTTGGGCCATCATGGCCCTCTTGTTTACTCAATAATTTTGAATATTTTTTTACTCAATAATTTTGAATAATTGTATCTTGTCTAAAAATGATTTAACTCTTACGTTTTATTAATGTCTAAAGTTGTAAAAATGATATTAGGTATTCTGCTTTCCCATTGTGAATATTATTCTATTTTGCCAATCAGTTCAAATTTTGGCATTCACTCAAATAAAAAATATTTACCAATTTTAGAATGAGATTGGTTTGCAATCTGTTGTCTGGCATGTTTGAAGTGTTTGTCTTTTGGGTCTTTCTCCTTGCATCAAAATATCCTTATCCCTTTGACTTTTGTCTTTCTTGTTAACAAGTCTGTCAATTTACCTATAAATCAGGTTTCTTCATTGAAGGGGAATGAATATAGTTTAGGGAAGTCAACAATAAAGAAATCAACATTTTAGGTTTTTATTGCACTACTGGACAGTTTAGTGCAATAAAATAATAAAATGTTGATTCCTTTATCATTTATTTATATTTGCTCTGGTTTACCTTAGAGCATTGTGCCTGTGGTTCTTGCAACTACTCATTTTTGTCATTATTTTTATGCCCCCACAATGTGGGAGCATATAGCGTTGCACTTGTCCGTCAGTCCGTCCGTCAGTCCGTACGTCCCGAAATCTTGTGAACGCAACTCCTCTTAAACCGGATGGCAGATTTTGCTTAAACTTATAGGGATGAACAACCTAAATATGTAGATGGTAGTAAAGGAAGGAATTTTTGCTGCGACCAAATTTAACAGAATTATGGCCCTTTGTTGATTTTTTCACTAGATACTATGTAGAAATTTTGTGAACGCAACTCCTCTTTAACCGGATGGCAGATTTTGCTTAAACTTACAGGGATGAACAACCTTAATGTGTAGATGGCAGTAAAGGAAGGAAATTTTGCTGCGACCAAATTTAACAGAATTATGGCCCTTTGTTGTTTTTTTCACTATATACTATGTAATAATTTTGTGAACGCAACTCCTTTTTAACCGGATTGCAGATTTTGCTTAAACTTCCAGGGATTAACAACCTTAATGTGTAGATGGCAGTAAAGGAAGGAATTTTTGCTGCGACCAAATTTAACAGAATTATGGCCTTTTGTTGATTTTTAGTTTTCAACTTGTTGCACATGTAGTCCAAAAAATATTTGACCTAGAGTCATTAGATTGACAGAACAGTGGCGTGTGGGGGCATCCGTGTCCTATGGACACATTTCTAGTTTATTCTATATATTTAGATTTTTTTTAGTGTTAAGTTATTTAAAGTAATATTCCACAAATTTCTATTCTTGATCCGTTTTGACTCAAATTGTCAAATAAGGGGCAGGCCTATATGTTAATTTGTAGGAAAAACTTCTTAATATTTCTTAAGTATTTTGTATAGATCAAAACCCTTAACACCTTAACCTGCTAAAATTGTTTATTGCTTTGAATTTGGAACAGTCCATTTAGAATTTAATGGATTTTAGTATTGAAAAATCAAAGATTTTTCTTCTTACGGTATAGATCCGGTTCTGACTACACAAATGCACAGGCTACCACGGCTCTATGCTAGTGGCAAAGACTAAATTACTTTCTGTTCCAGCAGATTAAAGGTTAAAACAAAAAAGTTAGCTAATAATCTTTTTTATCTAGTGGATTATTGCTTTTAATTTGTTTGTTGTATTTTCTGTTTTCAGATTCTGCTGACGCAAGTTCTGCAATTTCCAATGTGGCAATTTTTCCCTTTAAACCGGTAAGTTTGAACTTCAATTCTAACTATTGTTATTTTAATGATTATGATCAAAGGGCGATTGTGGTCGAGTGGTTAAGGTGGTTGACCTCAAACAACTAACCTTTCACCGCTCTAGGTTTGACTGGTGCATTAGCGCCTTTGGATTCTTTCTTGTGAGAAAGCTATCCAGCTTACTAACCGAAACGTTGGTGGTTCTACTTAGGTATGCCAGAGGGGCCCTTAAGGTCTTCTTCTATCAGTAAAGCTGGAAAGTCGCTATATGACATGAAATATTTTGTATTATTGGTATGACGTAAAGATCAGTCTAGGGAGATCGGTGAATATAGTCTAGAAATAAAGTGAATATAGTTTAGGGAAATAAGTGAATAAATATAGTCTAGGGAAATAAGTGAATATAGTCTAAGAAAACAAGTACATACAGTCTTTAGAAATTAGTTAATACAGTCTAGCTAAATATGTGAAACTTCTTTTAATGAAGAAATTTAGATTTTTGAAATAGAAAGATAGATTATTGAGAAATAAGGAAGTTAAAGTACAGAGAAATTAGGAAGTAGAGAAATGAGGCATTATAGTCATGGGAAATGTAGGAAAATAATAAGGTAAAGTATAGAGAAATAAGAAAATATAGTCTAGGGAAATGAGGAAATATAGTAAAGGGAAATTTATTAATGGGAAATATGGATGTTTGAAAATAAAGGAGTAAAAATCTAGAGAAATGAGGAAAAACATGTATAGTCTACGGAAATGAGAAAATATAATTTAACAGACCATTTCCAAATGAAGGTTGTTTTGCACAATATCTAAAAAGTGTTGTGACTCATGGTATCAGTGTTGGTTAACCTTTTGGTTTAGGTTTTTGTGTATGGTCATTAACAATGTACTTCAATACTAAGAAAGCTATTACATGAACATTTTTAAGTTTAATAATTATGTGGATTTATCTTGATGATTTCTATCTGCCACACACAGTTTTAGGTCAAAATGTTGAATGTTAAGGTCACGGGGACACGTTATAATAAGATTCAATCGGCCACTGACCATTGAACTTCAAAATTGTAAATGCACATTGATGAGTTTTACTCATGTAACCTGCCATACTAATTTTGGGTCAGGGGTCAAAGTAACAATGACCTCTATAGATTAAGGTTTTGTTTATGGTCAACAATTTCAATTGTGACATGGGAACTTGATAAGTGGCTGCATCTTGATATGTTTTGCCTGCCATGCCCATTTTTAGGTAAAAAAGTCCAAGGTCAGTAAGACCTTTAATTCAAATTCAGGGATTTTTTCTAGGATTTTGGGAACATAACCCATACCCATGGAATTGGGAATTTCAGCGATATTTTGTTAAAAATTGGGGGGAAATTCATGACTGAAATTTTGCAGTGATTAA
Organism: Ruditapes philippinarum; assembly: GCF_026571515.1. Taxonomy (NCBI): domain Eukaryota; kingdom Metazoa; phylum Mollusca; class Bivalvia; order Venerida; family Veneridae; genus Ruditapes; species Ruditapes philippinarum. The sequence continues at coordinate 30,123 of NW_026859094.1, read as the reverse complement.
ATGTTGGCAAACAATCACTGTCTAAGATGGCATCTTCAAACATTTAAGCATTATTACAGTGAAGAAGCCCTTATTTTCAAAGATTTTAGAATTCTTTATTCAATAATTTTATTTTTGTAACTTTCAATTGGGAATATTTTCTTGTGTGGATTGGGAAAATAATATACTACATGTATTTTCAATTGGGAATATAACCCAATAACAGCTATAAAATAAGCCAAAAATAATCCCTGAAATTATTTCTTTATTTAGAGAATATGAAGTTTACTATCCATCACTGAGAAATATGGAGCATGCTCCTTCTCCACTAGGTAATATTTATCATGAGTTGGTTAAATGAACAGCTTTTGTTTCTTCAGGGAAGTGATGCAGTTAAAAAGAAGAAGAAAAAGAAGCATAAAAATCTTGAACACCGGTTTTCCTCTTCAAGTTCCGGAAGTTCTGTTTTAACATGGAACAGTTCTACACATCGTTCTAGTCAGGATTCTACAAACAGTGATTTCCAGTCTAAAGAAACCAGTCTACTGCCTACAAACATAAGTAACCAGTCCACGAAAGAAACCAGTCACCTACTTGCTAAAAGTACCCAGTCTAAAGAATCTGGTGCAGCAGCTTCTTGCAATATATCACAGACACAGTCTAGTTGTTTTGGTTCATTTTTAAGTGGATGGTCGAATACATCAAAGCAGCGTAGTTATTCACTGGGTACGGAGGTAAACGAAGCTAAGAAATTGAAAATTGATGGTGAAGCACTTGCTAAAAGTGTGCAAAAAGATGATTTTGGGTCCAAAATGGGAACTAAAGGACTGGCTAAGAAGCCCCCTGTATCAGGGAGCTCAAAAGTCAGTCCAAAATTGAATGTGAAAATTCCGAAACTTTATGTTAATGGAAGTGTAAACAGAGGTGTGGATCAAAGTGAATTTAGATTAGAGGACAAAAAAATTGTAAAAGGTCATAGGCGTCAAAAATCTTTACCTAAGCAGCATTTATCATCTATTGAAAGTGTTGGAAGTTCAAGTCGTGAATCTGACAAAAATGGGGTACAGGGAACTATTCATCATTTTGAGACAGTCCCATTATCTAGTAAAGTTCATAGGAAGGGTGAATTGAGAAAATCTGCCAGTTTACCAGTGTCACCTGAAAATAAGTTTGAGAAGCTCCCTACATATTTGAAATCATTTGCTAACGGTTGTCATGACATTGATGAAGCAGCAAATGATAACGAAAGTACTGGAAAAGGTTATTCTCTTGCCAAAAGTAAATCCGATGATTTGTGTTCAACTATTTACGGTAAAAAATATTACAATGGTGAAAATATATTTAACGGGGCATCTTACGCAAATGGGGCAGACCTGAACAAAAACAAAAATGCCCATTCTGATGTCAGTACATTAAATGGATTTGAATATGATGGTGAAGAACATGGTAGGAATGGCGTAGAGCTGTCAGATGTTGATAATACAAGTTCTGTACAGAATGGAAAGAATGGTATATGGAAAAATGTGTTTGGATACTTTAGATAAATAGACTAACTCCGGAATTGAGAATATTCGGGTTTTTACAGTTTATCCGTAGGTATAAACAAACTTTTACAGTTACAGCCTCGAAAATAAGCACAACTTGTTGACAAATCTATTGTGACGGGTAGTGCACCTTAAAGCTTTAACGGTAAAAGTTTGTTCATACCTATGGTTTTAGTTGGGAAAAACTTATGAGTTCTGGATAACATCTATTTGGCACAGAGCTGCTATTTTATTTAAAGTGGGTAACGACTTTAAATGTAGATTAATGTCAAAGTTTTTCTGTAAGTTTAGGGAATGTAATCAGTAGCTTATGCTCATCTTTGGGTAAAATATTTTTATCGCAGAAATTTATTGAAATATTATTTATATCATTTATTATTATTAGCTCACCTGTCACAAAGTGACAGGGTGAGCTTTTGTGATCGCTTTTCGTCCGGCGTCCGTCCGTCCGTCCGGCCGTCCGTCCGTCCGTCGTCCGTAAACTTTTTCTTTAAATGACATCTCCTCATAAACCGCTGAGCCAATTTCATCCAAACTTCACAGGAATGTTCCTTTGGTGGTCACCTTTAAAAATTGTTCAAAGAATTTAATTCCATGCAGAACTCTGGTTGCCATGGCAACCGATAGAAAAAACTTTAAATATCTTCTTTTAAAAAACCCAAAGAGGTAGAGCTTAGATATTTGGCATGAAACATCTTCTAGTGAGTGTCTATCAAGTTTGTTCAAATAAAAGCCCTGGGGTCAAAATTGGCCCCGCCCCAGGGGGTCATTGATTTTCCCTATATGCATATAGTAAAAACTTATAAAATCTTCTTTTAAAGAACCCAAAGAGCTAGAGCTAAGATATTTAGCATGAAACATCTTCTAATGGGTGTCTACCAAGTTTGTTCAAATAAAAGCCCTAGGGTCAAAATTGGCCCCGCCCCAGGGGGTCATTGATTTTCCCTATATGCATATAGTAAAAACTTATAAAATCTTCTTTTAAAGAACCCAAAGAGCAAGAGCTAAGATATTTAGCATGAAACATCTTCTAATAAGTGTCTATCAAGTTTGTTCAAACAAAAGCCCTGGGGTCAAAATTGGCCCCGCCCCAGGGGGTTATTGATTTTCCCTATATGCATATAGTAAAAACTTAATAAAATCTTCTTTTAAAGTACCCATAGAGCTAGAGCTTAGATATTTAGCATGAAACATTTTCTGATGGGTGTCTACCAAGTTTGTTCAAATAAAAGCCCTGGGGTCAAAATTGGCCCCGCCCCGGGGGTCATTGATTTCTCTTATATGTGTATAGCAAAAACTTAAAAAATCTTCTTTGAAAAAAAACAAATAGCTAGATTTTAGATACTAAGCATGAAACATCATCTAGTGAGTCTCTACCAAGTTTGTTAAAAAAAAAGCCCTGGGGTCAAAATTGGCCCCGCCCCGGGGACATTCATTTTCCTTATTTGTGTATAACAAAAACTTAAAAAATCTTCTTTGAAGAAACTCAAATAGCTAGAGTTTAGATATTAAGCACGAAGCATCTTCTAGTGAGTGTCTACAAAGTTTGTTCAAATAAAACCCCTGGGGTCAAAATTGGCCCCGCCCCAGGTGTGTCACTGTTTTTAACTTAATGTGTAAAGAAATAACTTGACCAGCTAGACCTTAGATGTTTAGCATGAAACATCTTCTAACGGGTGTCTACCAAGTTTGTTCAAATAAAAGCCCTGGGGTTTAAACTGGCCCCGCTTCAGGGGCCTATATACAGGTGAGCGACTTCAGGGCCATCATGGCCCTCTTGTTAAAATTATTGTGAAGTCTTACTTTTGGATAAATAATGGTACATGTACTGTTACTTTAAAAAGGTGGTTGCTCTACAAAGAATAATTTAAGATCTAGATCAAGTTAATTTAATAACTTGTGTTTTAGTGTTGTGAAAGAATTGTCAAGTTTAGGAAGGCAAGTTCAATACATGTATTATGTTGTACTGAATTTAATATTATTTTAATTTTTTTTTAATTCAGTTACACTTCCATGATTCCATGGTTACTAAAATTGCAAAAGAAAAATTTGTTTTAAAATTTTTCTTTCCATCTTTTTGTAATTAGACCCCAATTTCTTGGTTGGCTAAGAAGTTATATTAAGAATTACTAACTGATTGAATGCTAGCAGCAGTGAGCCTTGTTGAACATGTATGTACCACCAGTTAAAACTCAGGCTGGCCTACACATTTTTAGCTCGACTATTCGATAAGAATAAGTAGAGCTATTGTAGTCACCCGAGCGTCGGCGTCAGCGCCGGCGTCTGCGTCGGCGTAACCACTTATGTTAAAGTTTTTGTAATAGTTCAAATATTTTCAAAGTCCATTGACATATGGCTTTGAAACTTTGCACACTTGTTCACCATCAAGACCCCAACCTGTAGACAGGAGGAGGTAACTCTATCAAGCATTTTGACAGAATTATGCCCCTTTTTCGACTTAGAATTTACGTTAAAGTTTTTGTAATAGTTCAAATATTTTCAAAGTCCATTGACATATGGCTTTGAAATTTTGCACACTTGTTCACCATCATGACCCCAACCTGTAAACAGGAGGAGGTAACTGTATCAAGCATTTTTTTTACTATCAAGCACTAAGAATAGTCGAGCTTTGCTGTCCTACCGACAGCTCTTGTTCCATTTTAAGTGCACCTGATTATCAGTGTTAGAATTTAAAATTAGGACATTTTACACCTCAGTGGAACGCCTTTATTGACAGTCTTATGATGTTATAGATAGTTTATTTTCTTCTGTCACAAACTATTTCTTTAGAGCAGTGCATTTTGTTAATCCCCTTCCGCATAGTGGAAAGGGGATTATAGGAATGGCCTCCGTCTGTCTGTCCGTCCGTCCGTCCGTAACACTTTCGTGTCCACTCCATAATTTTTTTAACCGCCGGAATTTTTTTTAAACAAATTGGCACAAGTAATCACTAAAATGAGACAATGTGCAGAGCGCCAGCACAATAATTGGGTTGCTACCACCAAGGTCAAGGTCACACTTAAAGGTCAAATGTTACAAGCTCTTCATTTCATAATAAAAGTCTTCATTTCGTGTCCCCTCCATAACTTTAAACTATTGAATTTTTTTTTAAATAACATGGCACAAGTTATCACCATAATGAGACGATGTGTAGAGCACAATAATTGGGTTGCTACGGTCAAGGTCACACTTAGAGGTCAAATGTTTAAATGACATCTCCTCATAAACCATTCATCCAATTTCATCCAAACTTCACAGGAATGTTTCTTTGGTAGTCAACATTAAAAATTGTTCAAAGACTTTAATTCCAAGCAGAACTCTGGTTGCCATGGCAACGGAAAGAAAAAAATAAAATATCTTCTTTTAGAAAACTGAAAGAGCTAGAGCTTAAATATTTGGCATGATACATCATCTAGTCAGTGTCTACCAAGTTTGTTCAAATAAAAGCCCTGGGGTAAAAATTGGCCCCGCCCCAGGGGGGTCATTGTTTTTCCCTTTATGTGTATAGTTAAAACTTAAAAATCTTCTTTTAAAAACCCCAAAGAGCTAGAGCTAAGATATTTAGCATGAAACATCTTCTAATGGGTGTCTACCAAGTTTGTTCAAATAAGGGCCCTTGGGTTAAAATTGGCCCTGCCCCAGGGGTCATTGATTTTCCTTATAAATATGTGTATAGTAAAAACTTAAAAAATCTTCTCTTAAAAAACCCAAAGAGCTAGAGTTTAGATACTAAGCATGAAATATCTTCTAGTGTCTACCAAGTTTGTTCAAATAAAAGCCCTGGGGTTAAAATTGGCCCCTCCGAGGGGGGGGGGTCATTGTTTTTCCCTATATGTATACAGTCAAACCTTTCTTGAGCAGCCACTCAAGGGAGGGACAAGGAGTGGCTGCTAAGGACAGGTGGCAGTTAAAGACAGTAAAAAATTAGAACAGAATGTCAGTTTAGGTCATATTGATACTGGCTGTTTAAGACAGGTGGCTGCTAAGGCAGGTTTCATTGTATAGTCAAAACTTAAAAGATCTTCTTATCAAAACCCCAAAGAGTTACAGCTTAGATATTTATCATGAAACATCTTCTTATTGGTGTCTACCAAATTTGTTCAAATAAAAGCCCCTGGTTTAAAATTGGCCTTTGCCCAGGGGCCTATATACTGGTGATGAGCGATTTCAGGGTTATCATGGCCCTCTTGTTAAGATAACTTGGCAGAAATGATCACAATTATGACACCATTGGCAGAGCACAATAATCAAGTCACAACTCTGAAGGTCAGGGTCACACTTAAAGGTCCAATGTAAAAAACATCTATTTTTCATGTCTGCTCTTTAACTTATTGACAATTCAAAGATTTTAAAATAGCTTGGCACAAATGTCAAGGTTATATGTTCTCCATAACTTTTTTTTTACTTTATGGAAGATTTTAAATAACATGGCACAAATAATCACCATCATGAGGCTTTGTGCTTATGATATATAAGCACAAAGCCTCATGATGGTGATTACGGCATAACATCAAGGTCATGGCTATAAAAGGTTCACTGCGGAAGGGGATTTAGCTGTCCTTCAGACTGCCTTGTTTATCTTTAGCATTTTTTTTATCTATATGTTTAAATAGATTTGAAAGTGGGTATATTTAAGCTAACCTGTTAAGGGATTTGGTGTTCAAACCTTGCAAAATTTGTCAATAATAATTCTTTTTTTTTTCTCCTAAATCCATTGAATATACATGTATTTATTTTTTGTATTAACCCCTATTCTTTAGACAGCAACTAATTGTATGTATGGTACAAGTACAGCCTAAGATCAGTGGGTACATCGGCGCCCTCTAATTATGGTCCACACTTTTTGCTATTCAATCAGTACAAATTTCGAAATTTTCCCTTACAACAATGAATGGTTTTGTCCAGATTTAAAAACAGACAAGTCCATTTAAAATATTTAGGGTGGTGAGGATTATAGTATTTTTTTCTGTGATATTTCTAAAGTTTATTTTTGCCAGTATATTATTTATTTTTCTGTCCAAAAACAAAATTTTGAGATTATTTTTTAGAATACCGATTTATATAGGGGGAAATCTCATACATGTTTAGGTTAAGAAAAAAATTTGTCCAGATAGTTTATGGACAAATTATTGTTTTTTGTTTTCCCCCATTGTTTTAACAGTGGCATAAAAGTGTATATGTTTTGTTTGTGCTCATATTTTGTCTATTTAATTGTGCCATACTTACTACTGACAGTCAGATTTTGTGCTGTGTAGATAAATCATTTCAAGATAACTTACAAATTTTATGACTTTGGTTTTTTTAAAAAAAGAGAAATTATTGAAACTTTTAAAACTGATTATTTCTCGTCATTCAAACTTACACACAGTATGTTTTCGTTTTCTTTTTCTATTATTGCTGCTGTAAGTTATTTGACTGCAGATTATCAGCTGAGGGCCACTTTGAAGATCGGGAAATCAAATGTAAGCCTTGTTAAATAAAGTTGTTCCTTACTTACTCACTGCTTAAGATTTTTGTGTTCAAACAGAACTGTGCAAGAATCATAATATTTGGATAATCATTTCCTATAGTCAGTTCAGTTCTGAATATAAAAAGCCATCATCATTTTGGAGAGAAAATAAATTTTCTTTGTGGACTTATGCATGATGTTGACAAAAATTTGTCAAACCTTTTTCAATGGACCTTTCCTCTTTTTAGCCGTGAAAATTTTAGCCCATTACTATGTCAACTGCTCACAGACAGTATCTAAAAACAAAGTCATGTGTTCATTTGTGTAAAACCAGATCAACCAGTGTCTACGCAGGAACCCTGTGTAGCAATTGGATAGCTGGTCCTGCCAATTACATAAAATTGTAAACAAAGGAAAGGTTAACTCTTTAAGAGACTTTGACATCAAGAGCCATTGCTTTCTAAAAATAACTTTAAACAAAAGTGCTGTGTATATGACATTCAGGAATAACTTTCATCCATGTGTATAAATTGTGGCCTTTGTTCAGAAGTGGCCTTTTAACACAGGGTTGATCGCTGTCTCATTCCTCATAAAAATAATTGAATTATAATGTTCATTTTGGTTTATTTAAATTTTTGATAGTGTTCAGACTTCAGGGGCATTGTATACATGAAAATGGCAATGTTTATAACAGACCTATTGTTTTGCTTTGATAATTTAACATGTTTCAGTCATAAAAAATTAGCATTCTAAATATTAGGTGTAGTTACCTTTTTCATAATGTCGAGGTAATTTTGACAGTTCATTTAATTCTCGAAAGTGTATTTTAGTTTTTGGCAGTGTATTTTGATTTTTGACAGTTTATATTGAACCAACATGTAGTTAGCTTGACATGGATTTGAAACACAAAAAGTATTGTTAAAGAAAAATGGTTGATTTCATTTTCTTGAGTTTCTTTCCCAAAGATTATTATTACAGCTCAAACCTTTGTAGAGCAACACCCTTTGGTGGCAAAAAAAATGTTGGTTGATGTTCGGAGTTGCACTAGAAAGGTTGTCTTTTAATTAATACAGTTGTTGTAAAGAGGTTGCTGCTGTAGAGAGGGGTCTCACTGCAGAGCTTGAACTATATATAAATATTTGTTGTTGAATGTTTTCACTGCCAGGGCTGTTTGGAGCTTGCATGTAAGCTAATTTATCAGTCCATTGGGTCTGGGCCATATTTCTTACATCTATAAAATGAGGCTTTAAGGGGTAAAACTGTTAACTTCGCACAACAGTCCCCTTTCATTAAATTGTATGTTACCTACATATAAATGTGTCTATGTGTGCATCCGTGTGTGTCTTTACCATATATTTCAGTGAGAAATTGAATTTAAAAAATATTTACTTTAAGTAATAATATGTGCCATTTTCATTAAAATATGTTTGTTTTGAAAATGGATTATAAATGAGTGAATGTTATTTTCTTTTAGTTAAGTTACATGTTCATGAATTATTATAGAGTTCTTTTAATTTCAAGAAAAAAAACAGCAAGTTTTCATAATAAGTGATATAATTTATATCTTACTGGTTATATTCAATATTACATTTATTAACCATATATCTTATTGTTAAATCCTATATATCATTGATATTTACCATATAACCCATTACATACATCATTGGTTTACCATGATATATCTTTGTTAATTAATTGCATTTTATTTGATGCATAAATTCACACTTGACATTTTAATGTCCTTTTCAGAGGCAAATTTAAGGTCAAGGGTGAAATAGTATGGCTGTAATTGTCTAAAACCATGGTGTACAATTTGGCTGCTGCAAATTTATCAAATCGGTTTATATTTGTCATTAAAGAGTGATATTATGTAAAATTGTAAATTGGGGTTATAGGCTATATATGGCTCTGGTTATAGGTAACAATTATGACCATGGTTATGTGGTTACATATTATATGACTATAATAGTATATGACCATGTTTCCAGGTAGTATGGTCATTGTTATATGCTAGATTATATGGTGCCATTATAACATGTGATATGACCATGATTATAGGCTACATGGCCATTGTTACAGGTTATATGGCCATTGTTATAGGTTATATGGCCATTGTTACAGGTTATATGCCATTGTTACAGGTTATATGTCATGTATAACTCACTTCTTTGGTAATATAATCTTACAAAAGTTTATATTCATCCAATTATAACCAGTCAAGTATATTTGCAAATGATTATTGATCAATCAAATAAATGTGTTTAACTAGTCTTTTGGTTGATTGAATATTTAATTCATTATATTTATTATTCAATTATTATTTAATTATTTCTTGCTTATTGTTGATTCATTTATATATTACTATTGTCAATGTTTCTTTAGTGTTTTTATTAGTTCATGTAATATAGTTTTTATTTATTCTCTTGTCTCCTTCTAATGTATTGTCCTAGTTCCCTTTATTTTGTCTTCAACAATTAGATCCCTCCATTGTTTTCTTTTTTACTTTTTTCCATCTTGTTCAAACCATCATAAATCCATCTTTTGTTTCATGTTTTCACTTTTTGCAAATATATGTGTATATTAGTGCAGTTATGACAAAATTGGTGAGCTTTTTACACAATTTTGTCCAAAAATTAATATTTCAATCTGTGCAACCATATTTTTAGTTCTTTTATAATAGTTAAGTCTTATAATGGGGTTTTATTTGGCTTCTTTGAGTGTTGTGTAGACTTAATACAACAACAACAACCGGTGTTTGAATCGGCCCCCTTGTAAGTGCTTGGTTGATTTTCTTAAAAAGTTGTTTTGAAATGACCCCTGTGTTGTTTTGAAATGACCCCTGTGTTATTTTGAAATGACCCCTGTGTTATTTTGAAATGACCCCTGTGTTGTTTTGAAATGACCCCTGTGTTATTTTGAAATGACCCCTGGGCAGAAATGCCTGCCGCTTCTGGGAATCATTTATTAAGTTACATGCATATTATGTATATTGAGGACATATTGATAAATGCACTTGGTGACCTTCATTATATGAAGTGTTTAAACTATCAACCATTTTTATTATTCTGTAAAGGATATTTGGTTGAAGAGCAATGTGATAATAGACAAAAAATTAATAATTACTTCATGTTGTTATTTATGCAATCCTGTTATATATAATTATCAAATAAAAATGTGCTTACAGTCAAAAGTAGTGTTATTTTATTATCCAAAACGCAACTCCATTTACAAATTACACATCATGGGACGGCTGTTACATTTTACTCACCGACTGTTACATTTTACACCCGTGTTCGTGTTATAATTTTTATTTGATTTTGACAAAAATCGATTTTTTGCCGGACATGATTTGAATTGCATGACACTCTATAGACTCACGTCAATGTGGTATACAAACATGCATAATAGTACCTGAGGCATTTCACTTTAATAATCGATGGGACGCTGACTCGAGCCTCGAATTGAGTGTTATTTCTTCATGACGATTGATCCCTGACATGAAGACTAATGATCATTAATTTTGTCTCTCGACGGTGATTCACTAATCATGTGGTATTAGTTGTTGGTCACTTGCAGAAAATTTTGTAATTACTGGTTAGTTATCCAGGAAAGACGGTTAGTTGGGTCGGCTGTGGAGATATGGCCAAAATGTATGCGTTAAAAATCGGCGGAAAACCAGAAAAAGCAAATGGATGGTATTTTAAGAGACAAAAACACTTGTTTTAATGTTGATCAATCACTCAGTAAGAGTCAAATATCGTAGAGATTTCTTCGTCATTACGTTTTTCATTGTCAGCTATATATATATGATTATCATACTGCTGAGTATTTCCACCTGTTCTTAACTTTTCAATAGATTGTACTCTTCCATCGAATTCTGGAGTAGAAACGTGGTCAAATTCGTCATATTCGTGACGTACGTCTGTTTCCCGTTCCGCGAGAAACCCGTTCATCTTTGGTGAAATATCGGAGAAAGTGGCGACGTCATCGTTCCAGGCTTGTTCGCCCCCAATCATTTCATCCACCCCGGTGATTTCTATTGAATTTGTTTGGCTATATACCAAAGAGAAGAAAATGGACCATTCAAAAATGTTTTCATACTTGATGAAAATAAGATGAAGTAAAAGATGACCATAATATATATTTTGGTTTTTTCAGAGTCATAGATAATAAGATTACAATAGATTAACAAGATATCAACATTGGTAAAAAAAGTACATTTTCTGAAAGCTCCTGCATTTGTCTATGGCTGCATGTAAAATATTTACAGTTCCCATTTAAATAAATGATACATCAATCTTTAAAGAGAACTACTTATTGATTTTTGTTACAAAACTATTCAGAAGACTAAAAAACTGGCTCAGTGGGTATGTTCTGCTATGTTTTTTTCTAAATGAAAGACACGGAAAATTATGCAGCTTTAACTTCCAAATGGTGCATATTAACTTTGTTATTCAATTTACCTGTCAATTTTCCTGCTTTTATCCTGTAGCCTAGTTCTGTAGACGTAGTACTGAAACAAACAAGGTGGAATGTCGTTCTTGATTATTTTTTCAACATTTTAATATTCTTTTTAAACTCTCGTGAATCTTGATACGTTTGAATAAACACGGGGCCTGACACCGGCGGCGTTATTCTATCACTCGACGAACGTCAAGTATTAATACGAAATGTTGGGGGGGGCTTGGGGTGTAGGGGGGGGTTTCGTGGACTATTAACTTGAAATGTAATCAATACATCTCAAAATATACGTATATGTTAATGATATAGCCCTTATCTCTATAAAATCATGTTTTTAATTAGAGATAAGGGCTAGATCATTAATATATACGGTAGGTATATTTTATGATGTATTGATTATATTTCAAGTTCCTGTGGATAAATATACATCAATTTTTTACACCAACATAATTAGACAATGTACAAAAGGGTTGGGCCAGAAGTTTTTGCAACATTATCGTTATATATCTATTAAAAGCAAATGAGCAAATACCAGTGCGTCTCCGTCAAAAGTCATATATCTCATTAAGTAAAAATAAAGTTGAACTCACCCCAATAAAAGTTCCTGCTATAAGTAATACAACAATGGGGGTTATTATGACAGCTATGACACTTCCATGAATAGATCCGTCGTCTGCCTGCTTAACTACAAAGAAAAAGGTTGGTCATATATTTACAAAGCCACTCTTAAATTGTTTTCACTGACTCTTGGTATATACAGGACTGATTTTGAGAATTTGGCTCCCTATAAGATGCTAGAGGCATTTTGTAGTACAAGTGGTGTCTTGGTGTATACTACCTATTTAAGGTATGCTGAATCCGATAAAGGTGGATACCGAATTGAAAAACTTGATCTTGACCATTGAAATGGCCATTTAAAATGACCACTAAAATGGCCGCCAAATTTCTTTAATATATCAAATAAAAGTTTTAAGGAAAGGAAAAGCCTGAAATTTGTCACAAAGCATGTTTAGGTAAAAACAAATTAGACACCAAAACAGAATTAAAAAACAAAACAATCCAATATGGCCGAATAATCCAAGATGGCGGACATTTTTCTATAGGCCTATATAATAGTAATATAGAAGTAATATTAAAGATATAGCACTGAAAATTTTAAGGAATTTAAACATAAGAGACCTATATTTAGGGTCTACAGTCTTCTCCGCCCTATCTGCTAGACTGACGCAAGCATATATAGTGGCTGCTCATATACTTATATTTGCACAGCGTGAGGGGGTTTACGTGAGGGGGTTTAAACATGTGCATTAAATTTCTCTTTCGTCACAGTTCTCTTGTTGTCAGTTTTTCTGTTATTGGTTGTGATCTTCATTTTTCTGTAATCGGTCCTCGTCTCAGTTCTTTTGTTGTCAGATGTCTGTTTTTCTGTTATCGGTCGTCGTCTTTGTTCTTCTGTCATCGTCTTGGTCTCCTGTTGTTGACAATTCATCTGTCATCGGTTCCCGTTTCTGTTATCGATCAACTTCTCCATTCTTTAGTCATCTTTATTCTGTTATCGCTGTCTTGTTGTCATTTCTGCTGTTATTGATCCTTGTCACTGTTCTTCTGTTAACGGTCACTGTCTCTGTCAGATTGTTGGGATTTCTGCTGTTATCGGTTTTTGTCACTGTTCTTTTGTTATCGGTCGACGTCACTGTTCGCTTGTTGTCAGTTATTTTATTATCGGCCCCTGTCTCTTCTGTTATTGGTCGACGTCCCTTCTCGCTTGTTGCCAGTTCTTCTGTCATCAGTTCCCGTTTCTGTTTTTCTGTATTCCGTCCTCCTCGTCTCTGTTCGCTTATTGTCAGTTATTCTGTTGTCGGTCCTTGTCACTGTTCTTTTGTTATCGGTCGACGTCACTGTTCGCTTGTTGTCAGTTTTCTATTATCGGTTCCTATCTCTATTCGCTTGTTGTCAGTTCTGCTGTCATCGGACCCTGTTACTGTTCCTCTGTTATCGGTTTCTGTCTCTGTTGTTCTGTTATTGGTCGACGTGTCTGCTGGCTTGTTGTCAGTTCTTCTGTTATCAGGCACTGTCTCTGGTCTTATGTATTCGGTCCTCGTCTCTTACCGCTTGTTGTCAGTTCTTTTGTTATCGGGCCCTGTCCCTGTTCTTCTGTATTCGGTCCTCGTGTCTGTTCGCTTCTTGTTAGTTCTTCTGTTATCGGTCCCTGTCTCTGTTCTTCTTGTTGTCAGTTCTTGTCTTCATTCTTTCTTCTGTTAACGGTCGTCGTCTTCGTTCTTGTACTTTCGGTACTTGTTTCCTGTTCCGTTAAGGTCTTCTCTGTATATATCATCGTTGCCGTCATTCTGTGTCGATGTCCTGGTTTTGTCAGTCTTGTAGTCATTTATTCGTTCAATGGAGAAGCGGGGGATCAAACTCACGACCCCTTGATTTGAAGGCAGACAGTGTTACCACTGCACCATAGCGCCCGCTCTGAATAATAACCATTTTTGAAAGTCCTTTATACATTAAATACTATTTCAATGGCTAACAAAAGGTGTAGTACAATTATATTTTAACACCTCTTTTATGTACCAACCCACGTGACTTTTATGTATGGTCAAAGAAAATATTACTCGATTTATTACAAGTAATATTTTTATAAATAACTTTGCTGTTACTTCAGGATATCCTGGAAACCTGGAAATTTATTGGAGGGTACCCGGAATTGTAATGTATATCAAATGATGTGATAATCTTCTTGTCGAATTTTCTCAAAATTCAAAATTTTACGAGAGCTTTCATGGTATAGCAAGCACATGTGGCAATTTCCCGGTTTCAGACATTTTATAACTCAATGAAAATATGGTGTTGTTATTGTTGTTGTTATTTTTAACTTTAAATTTCAAATTGTCACTTATTTTGAACAAGATGGTAAACATTTGTTATTTTCTGTATTTTTGTTAAGAATTTGATGAAGTATACACTTCTAAGTTTAAGATGACTTTTTAACATTATCGATTATCCATCGTATACCTGAATGCAGTTATAACTGAATCTAAAAAAAATGAATTATGCAGATATTATTTTCGGCAGAAAACAAAAAATACAAACAAAACAACAAACAAAAAACTTACATGCAGCATACATGTGTAATGTTCACAATGTGCTGAAAAACGGCTCTTTATTAATTTCAACATTTCAGCAAGTGATACATTTTATATAAGAATGGTACAGAAATATTGTTGTAACCATTTAAAAATTCAGGATTTGTGAATTTGTAAGTTGGGTATTTTTACCTAGTTTGCTCAACACTTAATTAACACATTTTTTGTATATAAACCTGAGGTACAGAAATAGACAGAAAACAACTTTCATACATAATGTCGTAGATATTTTGGTCACAAAAGGAGTTTTTTGATCCTGATAATGTTTTAAGTAGGATAAAAATATTACAAGCTTATATTCTTAAAAATTTGCACTGCCTTAATTCATTTTTTTAAATACGTGCAATTATGTAATTATTATGTCTTTAGTTAATAGATTCTGGAGAAAAAGCTTAACAAAGGTGATATCTTTTATTTTATAGATAAATTTGATAGTGAGAACACTGTTTTTAAAGTTCACGAGATGAAATAAAACTACATCTGACACAACAAACAAATTTTCTTTTTATTTTATGCTTAAAAATAAGTTAAAACGAAATTTTCTTGATATTAACTTTAATATTAAAATCTGTTTTCCCCATGTTTGCCGAATATCATCGGCCATTCTAAACTAAAATGTAAAGGATAATTCTGGTCATTCTAAGATAGTTCTAAACTAAAATGTAAAGGATAGTTCTTGCCATAATGAAATAAAATAAAATGTAAAGGGTAGTTCTTGCCATAATGAAATGAAATAAAATGTAAAGGATAGTTCTTGCCATAATGAAATAAAATAATATGTAAAGGATAGTTCTTGCCATAATGAAATAAAATGATATGTAAAGGATAGTTCAAAAATTAAATGGACATGATAGTAGTTAAATGGCTCAGATATTTAAGTTCTGTTTAACAATACTTCCTCCCACAAAACATTTTACATTGCATTCAGATCTCATCACATTTTCTAGTGACGTAAGAACTTTGCATGCAAAACTAAGAACTATCAAGTTAACCAGTTTTAATTCGGTCGAGTATTTTTTTTAAAAAAGATACTTCTTGTTTTTGGCTGTATTTCATGTGATTACTCATCATAAGTGATTGTGTTCTCATCATAAGTGAGTGCCTGTGGCGCCGTTTTAAAATATGTCGCAACGTTGCCAAACTGTAGCACTTGCCGCTAAATGCCACACCCTTGTCGCTAAATATCGCAACCACCGCTAAATGTCGCAATGTCTTTCCGTTAAATGTCGCAAAATGTATATTCATGATAAAATTAAGTTAGCTAGTGGTATTAAATTACAAAATAACATTGTGTAAATGTTTGTATCTATTTGGTAACTTGGAGACATAAAGGAATGTCCCGATCCAACTGCCGACTCAAGATGAAAATAAATCATGTATTTACAGAAATAAAACTTGAATATTCTCTTATTAGAAAAGTATTAGAAAATACGTTACCAATTTTAGTCGCTTCTACACAACATGCAGGGAATCTATTAGCGTCAGGCATTTTACAAATTCCTTCTTGACAAATTTCTTGGCAATCTGCCAGAGTGCTCACGTTCACATTCTTTTTTATAGACTTGTCGAGTTTCTCATGTTTACCACAGTCACTCTCTGAAAAAAAATAGTGTAGTATTTTAATATTTAAAGAATATTTCGTTCAATTTGGCAAACAAATCTATCATTAGAGCTATTTGTATTGTTTCACTTGATCACGTGACTGATTTCACTCGAATAGGGTCATGCGACTGGTAGTAATTGAGAAGGGTCACTTGAATGATTACACTAAGGGAGAGTCACATTTGAATGATTTCACTCCAGAAAGGTCACATGACTGATTTCACTCGAGGAAGGGTCACATGACCGATTTCAAATTATTTCATTCTACAAAGTATTATTATATCAAATCTAAAGGCGTTGCGAAGATTGTTTAATTGGATGCATGATCTACCAAAGCAGAATTTTATACATTTGATTAACTCAAAATCTAGTCAAACCGAACTTAAATTTCCAAGCCAAATAAAACGAAAGACACTTATGACATGTAATAAGCCCGTGCCGCCTAATGTGGTTGATTTCGTATTTTAGTTGTAGGCTAATTGTGTACCTTTAATTATTCTTCAAACGAAAGACGACAGTTAAAAAAACTCATGTTGACGCCATGAAGTTGCCTTTTTATAAATACTTTGATGAAAGCAAGCGTTGTTGGGTATGTAAAAAACTGTAAATTAATGAATTGGCATACCATGTGGAAACATGGCTTTATCAAGACAACATACGAACGTGTCCCTGACTTGATCTTCCTTTAATTGACAATAAGACGAGTTTAAACACTGGGGTTGGTAACAGCCTCCCTCTATCAGCGTCTGTCCGTACTCACATGGACCTGTGGGAAAATATAAAGATATAATATCTGGAGTAATGAAATGTTCCTTCATAGTTCCCAGCCAAAATAAAACTGAATTCTTTAGTTATATACAAAAATCAAAACGAACAAAAAAAACTGAATTTCCGTATTGTTAGAGATTCAAAAAAGTTATTTATAGCACTGTTTGTCGAACTGGAGTAACATTTAATATAAAACACATCTGATTAACTAATGAACACAATTGCGGGTGTTCTTTAGTGTGCCTAATCTACGTTAAATTCTTTCAGTTGCATACAGTTCATTTCTAGTTGCAAAAAGATAGAATGACATTGTTCTCATATAATTTCTCTACTTTAATGATAATATAGGAAAGAAAGTGTAATTCTTAGGCAATTTCTCTACCTCAATGATAATATAGAAAAGAAAGTGTACTTCTTAGGCAATTTGCTTATTAATAGTAAAAATTTAGACGAAAATACGTACAGTTGACATGGTTTCGCTTATTAATAGTAAATGGTATAGACGAAAATACGTACAGTTGACAGGGTTAAATCCACTGATTTCGCCGACCCCAGGGTGCGATGAAATATAGTATAATGTGTGTTTCCAACAAGCATCATATGTTTTATTTAATTTATTTGCTAAACAGTCGGTCTGTGATGCAAACTGGCTGAAAAAGAAAACAATAAATAACTTTATTCTGCATGCAAATGAGTAATTATATATTTTGATATCACTTAAATTATATCATAATTTTTTAACATATTATACATTGATAGTTTGAGTGAATAGGACAAATAATATCATTCAACGAAGTAATTTATGTTCGCAACTTTCGACAGTCTCCGTCAAACTTCGTATCATTAATGGTCAATCGGAGCATCCTCGGCTATCAACTATTATAACTTATCCGAAAACTGACGGAAAGGGCCGAAAAGTTGGGAGTGTAGTAATCGGCGAGATGGTTCCGAATGCACCAGTAATAAGTTCATTCGCGCCATAATACTTGAAAGGTCGCGCGTATTAATGAAATACGTAAAGATCAAGCTTATACAAAACATACAAACACTGTAAATATCTCAAATAATGTACAAACGTTTTCATTTATTGAATAACTTCATTTCTGAAATTCAAAATTCAAGTTTATTTGATAAGTTTTTTTTTCTGTTCAGCTCAATGTTTAGTTCCTTTTATGAGCAACTTACTTGAACAACTTTGTAAACATTGGAAAGTTATACCTGCATGTGCCGTGGTCACCCTCAATATTTGCGCAACCTTCAAGTTCTAATTTAGATGGACTTATCCCCGCAAAACACATCTCTGAAAGGAATAAGTTAAACAGTTTTTGTATTTTCTGATCGCAGATCAGATAATACATAGCTAACATCCACGGTCTAACACAAAATTTCCTAACAGTCCTAACAACTCAAATTAGTTCTCACTCAAAACTGCTTAAAAACCTGCAATTTAAAAGAAAGAACAATTTTTTGTTACAAGTGTCCAACAAATTACTACACCTTCAAACTTTTAAAGTAGCGTTGGCTTATAGAGTTGTCAATAAACTTACGCGGATGAATATGATTTTAATCAATGAAAATGCTATTTTTAGCGATGTCGATTACCGAATACTACACAAATAAATCTGACTGCCGAGTAGTTGAATATATAGTTTCTACATGTTGGACTGTTTGGGCGAGAAGATTTTTGCTAAATTATTTACATCAATTTTAAACAACAGGTTTACCCTGAACAAAAAACCTCGAAATTACCCTAACCCGAAATGCAATGGAAATTCTAAATTTAGAATCACTTGATTTTATCCAAATTTTGATTTTAATACTTCTCCGTGGTGCAGGGGTAACGCGCTCGTTTGGTATGTGAGAGGTCTGGAGTTCAAATCCCAGTCGAGTCAACATTTTTTTAATTCTTTTTTTTAGTGTCTTTGTTAAGGAAATAGCCACGATATGCAAGGATAAAGTGTGGCTATCATAAAAAAATTAACATGAATTTTTTTTTGATGCAACTCTAGTTATGCAAAATTCCGTATGTATCAAACTCTGGTGCCCTGCAAGATGACTTATAGTACATAAAAATAAACTTATACAGGAAAACACATACATATATACAGTACGATTTAGATTGCAGGGATCAGAAAATACCACTGAGCTTGCAGCCCTTTGATTTAAGAAACTTAGTTATTTTGCTTACATATGACTGCTAGATCTAACTTTGTTTGGAGGTTGGAGTACCACACTAAATGCGGTATTACAGTTTATTACCCTTCAAGATTTTTTCCGCCTTTTTGATTGGACATTGATCACCCGAAAGAAATTGATATAACCGAGCCAGACGGGTAATATACACACTAAATTTCCCCGTTGGGTACCCAACGTTGTAAACAACATGCGCTGAGGTGATGCGCGTACGGTTCGATTTTACGCGGTGTAAATTCCGATTTAAAAGCACTTTTTAACTGTCAAATGATAAATATTTACCAAAGTAGAGTAATGATACATATTACCATCAGTATCGAAAACAAATATGACCTTGTGAAAGCTTGATATCAATTACAAAAAAGTGCGTTCAATAGACTACTCCTTTTCTCCTGTTTACATTCGTTAAGTACGGGAAAATACGTCATGTATTTATGTGACGTCATGTTGTGACGAAGAGGTACCCTAAAGGGAATCTTATTTCGACGTTTCATTTGAAACAGCAATGATTTTTTTAAAAATCGTCTAAACTCGGCAGGGGAAGGGTAATAAAATTATTATTTTGGTTTTGGAGTGATATATGTGGATATATTACCTGCCAAGATAAAATATCACCCTCGCCTAACGGCTCGGGTGATATAAAATCTTAACAGGTAATATATCCACATATATCACTTCAAAAACAAAATAACATATAATATACCGGTCAGGGCGCTTGAATGATTACATGCTAAAATCTCTCCTCTTCACCCGGCGAAATGCAATTCATCTGTTCATACCGATATATATATACGAAAATGAATGAAAAATGTAAAAATAAATCGGCGAAAAAAGCGATATTTTCCAATTTTATGATCATGATTTCTGCAAGCGTCTGGGGGTACTGTTAAATCCGATGACAATTGCAAACCTGGTCATAATGTAAAATTATATTATGTCCCAAGTTTAAGTTAATTTTATCGACCAATTTTGAATAAAATAATCGTAAAACGGAATTTTATGATGACGTAGATTTAGTGTTTTTGAAATCTCTAATTGAGGCATTGATAAAACAAATACATGTAATTATATTTGGTACAAATCTTACCTAGACAGCATGTGTTTTTGTCTCGGCATTCGCCTAAACACGTGGAATTCGTGCACGCACCTGTTATATCAAGTGATATATAGCCCTCGCCACATTCTGATATTAAAAATAGAAAAGAGATTATACATGTATATTCAACCTAATTTGAATTTTCCAAAGAAAAGTTTGTCAAATTTGCTACAGTCATCATATGGTATAAAGTGTTAAATTTTTCTGTCACTACCTCACTGATATACTCGACTGTTGGCACCATTGTAGTAATTACTGTATGAAATTTAAGAATGTAATAAACAAAGTTGCTAAAATTTTCAAGAATGTCATGAGTTAAACATTTATGTCTTTATTATTACATGCATCATTTTCGTTTCCATTGATTTTGTCATGTGAATTATTATATTTGTAATTATTGTGTGTAACGAGATATACTGTAAATGTTTAAGTTACCGAAATAAACTATTTCTTCTTCTTATTCTGTAATAAATATAAAATATGATAGAATATGATATTAATAAAAAATATAGAAATACAAACTTTTGAAAATAAGTAAATTATATACTTACCTTGGGCAGTAACTGCTGTATAAAGAACGGATGTTACGCAGATCAAAACTGTAGTCTTTAGTTTTAAAAACATTCTTTTTATTCTCAATCCAAAATGATTTCAATTTAAATGCACGAAAAGGTCCGTCAACCATCACATGTTAATTATCCAAAACCACTGCAAATAATATTTCTAGAGATTAACATAGATGTAGTTTTTAAATGCGCGAAAATAAATAATTTTATGACAGAATTTCAAAACTATATTCCTATTCCGCGTACCTTTTTCCTCGTGTTATATTAAAAATCAAATGTTTGAATATCTTTAAATTTTGTCTCTTGTTCTTAGCCGAATATATTTAAATTCATTTAGAAGTGTCACAAAACGTTGTTTTTTTTTTCTTCTTTTTTCAGTAATGTTATATCAGAAACAGAAATATAAACTAAAACTTTTTTTTCTGATTAAAATTAATACATGTATAAATCTAAGGCGGAGAATAAAAAACCTAAACATACCATAAATCAATTAATATTCATGTCAAATAAATAACAAAAACGCGTAATGAATAAAAAATAAAACAAACTTATTGTTTAAGAGTATAATAAGTTAACTAATGCGTGAAGATTATTCTCATTGTTTTATTAAACTATAGTTGTTTAGAGCGTGCGTTCGTACTTTATACCCATTTTTACTTTTTCAACCGAATTTTACATTGTATTCTTGTATACAGATTGTATAAACGCTTATTATGGTGGCTGATTCGTGCCATGTAGTATGAGCATGTTTTCGGAGCGAAAACACGAAAATACTTTTTCTCGCGTGGCAGGGCGAAAATTGCAATTTTGGCGTGTTTTTACCGGGCGACCTTTCGCCCCGCCACACGGAAAGGAAATTTAAAATATTAGACTCTAAAGAAAGGTACAGTGACGTGCTTGAAATCGCAATGAACATACTGATGTTGAATTCCATAAGCTTATCAAAGTCGTGAGACAGTGATTTTGTTTATTTACAGTGATTATATAAACCCGAAGATCGTTAGAATTTGGAAAAGTGAAGAACGAATGAACGAAGAACGAATATGACATTCTATTTTTTATGAAGAATGTCTAAAAACAATGAATGCTGAGCTTAAATTTCTATAAACAATTCCCAATTTATATGAACATAAAATTGAAGGCTAATACTTTTATATATATATATATACATGTAATCTTTAGTTTATATTGTGGAGTGTCGATTCAGTAAGAAAAAAACAACAACATGGATTGACTCGAAATATCAAGAAATCGAAATATCAAGAAACCGAAATATCAAGAAACCGAAATATCAAACGCTTTAATGAGTGTTTGCTTCGGACCGAAATGATTAAATTCTTACATTTACAAAATGTTAATCGATCTTTAAATTGTAGTTTGTTGGGGTTTTTTCCGGATAGATATTTATAAGGAAGCTAATGATGTATAAATATTTTATCATGATTTGTTATTTCATGCAACCTTGCGTGAAAAGAGTTCAGAAAAAAATACTATAATAGTGAATCTCTCACAAGTATCAGAACTTAAGGCTTTTTATTTTAACTCCATAAACACTAATTAAAAATTTCGTCTTCATGTCATTTCATTTGTTATCATTCGCCTGAAAAGAGCAAAATTATTTTAAAAAAAATTATAAAACATTATTTAAATAAGGGTGCCATAGTCACAAAATACGCCCGTTTACGAAAGCTTTAGATGGAGATGGGGGCATTATGGATAAGTGTTATCTAGCAAGCAAGTTTTTATTCTTGGCACTGTGTTGTTAAATGAACCTTAAAACAAATCAGTAGGGAAGATATGCACAGGATGTGTGACCTTGACCTTGGTCGCAGGGACCTGAATTTTATGCACGGCACTCAGCCTCATAATGATGAACATTTGTGCCAAATTATATTGAAATCCCTCTATGCATGTAGAAGTTTTGCTCCAGACAAGCGTTTTTCTATGAGCTCTAACTGTGATCTTCACCTTTGTCCTAGAGACTTGGTTCATGTGCAGGGCACTACGTCTCATGGTGGTGAACAATTCTATAAAAGTAACATTAAAATTCCTCCATGCATGTAGAAAATATGCTCCGGACAACATCTGGATATTTAATCATCTCCAGTGACCTTGACCTTGCAAATATTAACCTAAATTAAATGTGTCACACCTGTAGTCATGATAGTTACCATTTGTGCTACAATCCATCAATAAATGATGACTAAATGGTCCCTATACACATCTTCAAATTTTTTATCTGAACTTTGACCTCTATGTGTAACCTTGACTTTTGGTCGCAGGATCTGAATTTTGCGTGCGACACTCAGCCTCACAATGGTGAACATTTGTGCCAAGTTATATTGAAATCCCCCTATGAATGTAGAGGTTTTGCTCCGGACAAGCGTTTTTCAATGAGCTCTAAGTGTGACCTTGACCTTTGACCTGGAGACCTGGATCATGCATGGAGCAATACATATCATGGTGGTGAACATTTCCATAAAGTATTATAAAAATTCTTCCATACATATAGGAGATATGCTTCCAGACAAAATCTGGATATTTCACCATCTTTAGTGACCTTGACCTTACATATATTGACCTAAAGTAAATGTGTCACAGCCGTAGTCATGATAATGACCATTTTGTGTTACAATCCCTCAATAAATGATGATTAAATCGTCCCCTATACACATCTTCATAATTTTATCTAAACTTTGACCTCTATGTGTGACATTGACCTTGGCTGCAGGGACCTGAATTTTGTGCGCGACACTTCCGCCTCACAATGGTGAACATTTGTGCCAAGTTATATTGAAATCCCTCTATGCATGTGGAAGCTTTGCTCCGGACAAGCGTTTTTCAATGAGCTCTAAGTGTGATCTTGACCTTTGACCTAGAGACCTAGTTCATGTGCGTGACATGGCATCTCATAATGGTGAACATTTCTATGAAATTTCATTAAAATCCCTCCATGCGTGTAGGAGATATGCTCCGGACAAAATCTGGATATTTCATCATCTTTAGTGACCTTGACCTTGTATATATTGACCTAAATTATATGTATCACAGCCATAGTCTGATTATGACCATTTGTGTTACAATCCCTCAATAAATGATGACTAAATGGTCCTATACACATCTTCATATTTTTATCTGAACTTTGACCTCTATGTGTGACCTTGACCTTGGCCGCAAGGACCTGAATCTTGCGCGCGACACTCCGCCTCACAATGGTAAACATTTGTGCCAAGTAATATTGAAATCCCTCTATACATGTGGAAGTTTTGCTCCGGACAAGCATTTTTCAATGAGCTCTAAGTGTGACCTTGACCTTTGAGCTAGAGACCTGGTTCATGTGCGCGACACTGCTCCTCATAGT
This sequence comes from Ruditapes philippinarum, assembly GCF_026571515.1. Classification (NCBI taxonomy): domain Eukaryota; kingdom Metazoa; phylum Mollusca; class Bivalvia; order Venerida; family Veneridae; genus Ruditapes; species Ruditapes philippinarum. The sequence goes on along the minus strand of NW_026859094.1, from coordinate 5,955 downwards.
GGTGAACATTTCTATGAAGTTTCATTAAAATCCCTCCATACATGTAGGAGATATGCTCCGGACAAAATTGGACGCCGCCCGCTCGCGTTCCCATACTACGTCCCGTTTTTCAAACGGGCGTATAAAAACCAATAATAATGATGACGATGATAATTGATTAATTAATTAATTAATTAATTAATTAATTAATTAATTAATTAATTAATTAATTAATTAATTAATTAATTTAATAAACATAAATAGATAAATAAAATAATAAAAATAATTATAAACACAAACACAAGAATATGCTCTAAAATCTCAATTTCGAGACATTTTTTTAAGTATGTCATTTTTGCTTACAAGTATTGTTTTAGAAAAAGGGAGATACATTGTATATTGCTTCAGAAATGATTATATGTATGTATATAATAATCTGCAATATTGTAACAAAGGACATCATTAATAAGCAAGCAATATAAATAAATTGAAAAAATAAGCACAAAAACCAAATGGGTACAGCGTCAATAGCATCATCAATGACGTCATAGAAAAATGAACGTCAAAACGTCACTTGACGACGGCATTAACAAAGCGGCGCTGGTCAACGAACCATCAACATCGTAAATATTCTTCACAGCCAAAAAAATGGCTGAAAAGGAAGAGAAAAATCCGTTACCACCTATTATAGATGTCAGAAACATGGGAGATGACACTGGCGTCATCTACCAAAACTTCAGCAGCACGAAGAAAGAAAGTGAAGGAGAAAGATTGAAAAGAATTGCAGAAATGTTCTTGGCAAAACCAGGGAACCAAGAAGATAGGAGAGAAAGAGCCGATGAAATAAACAAAAAGGATAAGAAGTTGTCAAACAGAATGAGAAAGAAGATTGCGAAGAAGAATAAGAAAAAGAAAAGGGTAAGCCTAATTTTACTTCAAATAATGCACCTTCATGTAGTCTGACCAGGCTCTGTAATTTTGCTGACTTACTTTGAATTTTCATCTTGATATCTCGGAATTGCAAAGATCAGTTAAAAAAAAAAAAAAAAAACGGAAGCTGGGCAAATCCATTTTAGAAATTTAGCAGGTCAACCGTTAATTTATGATGAAGATAATTCTCTATTTATAATAACTTTTAAATATACTTGCAGGTAAAAAAAAATTGCCAGAGAATCTTTAAAAAAGTAGTGTGCTGTCTGAACAGTTTGATGCAGAAGAAAGTTAACGTAGTACACCCCTAATGGGCACTATAAAGAACTGTAAAATTTACAATATGCCTTAAATGTTACCTGTATGCAAAATTTAAACAAAATTTACCGTGTGGTTTATGAGTTATGGACATTTTTCTGAACTAAAACTTTGCCATTAGAAGGGCTTTTTTCAGAGATGAGGAAACTTTAAATAATCTATAATATCATCATTATGAAAAATGTTTTCCTATTGCTAATTGTTAAAAAAACAAAAAATGACATTAAGGTAACAAATTAAACAAGCAAAATGATTGTTTTTAAACAAAATGTTTTTAATATGTATAAAAATGTAACCCTACCCCACCCACTTTTAACACTTATTTGACCATTTCCTTATGTAAAAAGCCTTATCTAAAATATCCCTAAAATTTTCCACAGAAAGGGGCTGTTTTCAAAGTTTGCCAAAATTTTCCTAAATGTATATTGGTTGGTCTGGCAAAATATAAAATACCTTTACCGTGTAGTTTTTATTTTATTACCCTTTGAAAATATCTTATATTTGCTATTAAATTAAGCATTTTTAGTAAATAAATACCTACAATAATTATATAATTAAAACGAAACACTTTTTTATTCCATTAGGGATCTGAGAAATTAATAAAAAATGTTAAAAAGAAAGAAAAAAAAGCTGCCTCTTCTGGGGTTTGAACCCACGCCCCTCAGTTTCAATACACTTTACAGTGATTCTAGCCTATTTCAAAGTGGAGATAGTGCATTAGAGGTCATCGTCGGATACCAACGATTGATAAACATGTCACATAACATGCTGATAAATGTTAATGGTTCGGCCGTGGGTATCCGACGATGATTAGAGGTGTACTACCTTAAATCAATTATATACAATTATGTATGAAACGGAGGCGGAATAATCTATATTTCAAATAGACCTAATACTGACATCTGACAATTTTTCAGGCTGAGAAAAAGCAGAAAGCCATTACAGAAGCCTCTGAGAGTGATGGTCACGAGGTCCATAAGCCATTTGAAGCGTTCCTTGAAATTGAAGTTGCAGACGACAAGAGAGATGATCACGTGGTCCATAAGCCATTTGAAGCATTCCTTGAAATTGAAGTTGCAGACGACAAGAATAAAAGCGCAAAATATCCTAGCTGCTTTGGTTTTATCATGGCATGGTTTGAGAAAAGGAAAAAGAAAAACGCTTTCGAAGAAAATTGATGCAAATTCACACAGCTTGTGTGTAAGTTCCAGTGACATTTTGATTGAGATAATAAGTTCCGCACGTGCCAATGAAGCTGACAGCTTAACTGGAAATGGACTGAAAGAGGATGTCCTGGAAATTGAGGACGTCGAATCAATTTCATTTTAAAATTATGTGCTGAAAGACTTAAACCCACGACAAGTAGGCTTATTTCTAATTTTTTGCTGGTCACGTGATAAAATATATAGTCATACAATTTAACAAATATTTGTAAAAAATGGATGGACATTTTTAATAACCACTGTTAGCAGAATCATCAAACGTTTTTTTTTTCATTTTTAACAGATAATAGAAATATTTGCATATTTAATTCACAGTTGTTTTTATATAAGTTACAAACATATTTTCATCTTTTTCATTATATTATATTTCTTTGTTACAATAATAGGAATATTTGCATATTTACATTTTTCTATTATGTCACTCTTTTTTTAAGTTACAAAATACTTTTTAACTTTTCATGATAAGGCCCGTAGTAAAATAGAATCACAATTCCATTGTACTGTTTTTCCTTGCATTTTTTTTTACTTTCAAACACATAGTCATATAATCAGTCAATAACATCGATTGATTGTCTACACTATTTCAGTGAATGAACGCTTGTATACGAGTCTTGCATAAAAAAGGATGCAATGAAATAGTGTTTGAAAATGCAAAATTAAACTAGGAAAATAATGTATAGAAAATTTCAAAAATAATTTTCAACTATAACATTCCCTGCTGAGTAAATATATAGATAACACTGGAATTAATTATCTTGAGCCTTTATTGCATTTCAAAACATATTTCAAGAAATATTTCAATATTCCCAACATTTTCAGATCTTTTGCTTTTTTAAAAAATTAATTTAAAATGTTATATTAGGTCCGTACTATATTTTGTGTATTTTGATATGATTTAACAACCATTTTTGACTACATGTTCTTATTTTTATTATTTTTCTGTTTCCATTTTTCTAACATTTCTTTTAAACATCAAAGAAACTCTTTTGATCACGTGACCAGCCGTTTGGCACCCCTAAAGACTGCTTGATTGTGAGGTGGTAGTCTGTTTGTACCTTTTTGGAATTTATCTATTATCTTAAAAAGATAAACAAGTTTTCTAAAGTTATATTTACTTGAAACGAAAGATCTATTGAAGTTTGCAATGCATTAAAAACAAGTTTACCTGAATTATGTTTGTTTTCGTTTAGCAATGCATGTACGTATTGATTGAAAAGGCCAACACATTACCTAGATCATTAGCTAGCCTTAATTTAAGGAACTGAATGATAAACTGAATCTTCAAAAGCAGACGACACATACAGTAGTACATCTTTATACATTATAGTATCGTGATCTTTCCATAACTGCACTTAACGGACTATTCCGAAACACTGTCAGTAACATGGTCAGTGCTTCGTTACCTATCCATACCAGCACTTAACCATGCATTTCAAAACTTAAAGATAACCCCTCAGCAACAAGGGGGTCGTATAATGTGATAATCAACTTATATATTGAATTACTTCGGCTCCATACATTGATAAAATGGTTTCATACATTGTAAAAATGAATTAATATATTGATAATTTGTTTTTCATATAAGGACACCTGGTTCCATACATTGTTACTTTGGTTCCATATATTGAATAATTGGTATCATATATTGTAATAACCAACTCAATATATTGATACTTTGGTTCCATACATTGATAAAATGGTTTCATATATTGTAAAAATGAATTAATATATTGATAATTTGGTTTCATATAAGGACACCTGGTTCCATACATTGTTACTTTGGTTCCATATATTGAATCATTGGTATCATATATTGTAATAACCAACGCATATATTGCTACTTTGGTTCCATACATTGATAAATTGGTTTCATATATTGTAAAAATGAATTACTATATTGATAATTTGGTTTCATATAAGGACACCTGGTTCCATACATTGCTACTTTGGTTCCATATATTAAATAATTGGTATAACCAACTCATATATTGCTACTTTGGTTCCATACATTGATAAAATGGTTTCATATATTGTAAAAATGAATTAATATATTGATAATTCGGTTTCATATAAGGACATCTGGTTCCATACATGGCTACTTTGGTAACATATATTGAAGAATTGGAATCATATATTGAGAAAATCAACTTATATATTGCTAACTCGGTTTCATACACTGACAGTATGGTTTCATATATTGTTTCTGTGGATTAATACGTATAATGGATTCCGGTTAAATAAGAAGGTGTTTTCAATTCATATATAGTCGAAGTGAACTCATATATTATCCAAATGGTTACATAAATTGAAAAAGAACAATATCAGACAGCCATGGCTTTCCATAGGTCACAGCGGACAATATGCGGTGATCTATATATAGATGTCTCTTGTCGATCGATTCCAATGCATCTTAAATAACAAAAGCGATATAAATGGTAGACGTTAAATTTTATAATCACTTCCGCATGAAAAACAGTCTTTTGTCTTACGTAAAAAAAGGGGGGGGTGAATACAACTTTATTTAAATAAATGATATAAAGAACAACCTTTGAAATCTAGCTGTCGATATGTACTTAAAGTTATAATACCGTTCAACGATGATATTTTACCCTACAACTTAGTTTTCAGAAATTATCACCTAAATCATAAGTATATCCTCATTAATGATGAACTGCTATACAATTTTAATCTTATTTCGCCGAAACACTCGGATGCAACTGGATATAATATCGCCAGTTTTTGAAATCCCCGCCATTTGTAAAAGCTCTCGGGCCCGATCGGTTTCATTCGGAATAAACTCATTTGCATATGGAAAAGTTCGGAAATGCTATAATTAGAAACAAGTTCGGAAACGCTATAATTAGAAACGTCAACAACCTTGCGACCCCGATATTAGGAGATATAATATAAATGACGGATGCAATTTTATTTTATGCTTTGTAATTAATAAACGATATGAAAAGCTATTTATTAGCTAAGGAATGTAGCTTATATCCTCGTAACGCGTTACGAAACAATCGGAAAAAGAACAAAGTCCGAGACTCTCACTAGACCTACAGTAAACAAGAAGATGTCCAGAGCGTTGGTCATGTCTATGTCGTACGGTTGCTGTGGTTATTTGAAATCGGTAAATTAGCCGTTCTTTATGATCGGTTCGTACCAGAAATAATACGTACCTATTGCCAAGCTTCCATCGTAGTAATATGGCATACAGTAGTGTGCGTCATGTAAATATTATGAAACACAGACACCAATGGCTTCAATGGTGCTCAATCTGTATTATATTATAGATGTTGAAATATGAATTTTTTTTCAAAACGGCTTATATTAAGTTTGTTTTTATTTTAAAGGCGTTTTGAGCTCCAAACCCAAGTGTCTGTGTAAGGAAAATTATAATGAAAAGAAATATAATTTGGCAATCTGTGTAATAACCTGTATAGGGTGTTACCAGATTAAATAACCAGTCAACTGCATGCAAAAGCCAATACATATTTAACATTAACAT